>NC_056751.1:782958723-783116223 GCF_019279795.1 Protopterus annectens | reverse complement strand
TCTAACCACTACACTGTTCATATGCTGCTTCATTTATATGTACACCAATAGTTCATAGTTATCCGTACACACACCTCAACACGTCACTGACACAACAGGCATCCATTCTCCATTTAGGAAAACTGCACCACTACACATGCACCATTCCCTACTGCTCTGGGCCTGTCCTACATGTTGACTCACTCCAAGCATATTCTGACGTCCCAAGCATATAGTTCTGGGACATATGTTCATATAATGGTCAGGGAGTTCATTAAGTCTTCTGGTTTGGCTTGTCTGAATGGTGACTGGGACTGCCCTGAACTTATTTGAAAGTCAGACTTAGCACGTGCACACAGTTAGTTCCACTGTTATCATTCTACCTGTGGTTGGGGTTGCAGGCGGTTTGCTCACCTCTGGGAGGCTTGATATGACAGCACTAAATACTACGGGGGGTGCCGCTGCTGTTTCCCTTCACATTTGTTAGGACTGCTTTATTGTGTCCATGTTCATTCTTCATGTAGATATATATATATATATATATATATATATATATATATATATATATATATATATATATATATATATATATGTATATATATCTGTCTGTACATTCACATGCATATACACCTACATACATTTTTACATTTCCCATACTGTTGAATGACCGCCAGTTGCCGTCGCGCATACCTGCTTGCATCTGCTTTGAGATGCCATAATCACCCTATTTCTGTCTGCCATTTTTGTGGGCATCATTTAAAATTAGCAGCTCTTGCATGGCTTGGTCCTAGGAACAGGAACAGCATAGTCACTGGTTCTACCACTAAACCATCCCTGATACATTCTTTATGGATGGTAATTAGGATATATGACATTACTACAGGCATTCCACAGTACTGACAACATATGTGACAGTCAGTTGGTGTACATATGTATAGTACATGTTACTGTTCATATGTTTCTGAGACGCATATGTATACATTTGCAAGTATGCATATTTATGACTTGGACACATACTTGACAAGTACTTATATGCATGTATTTTTGATGTGTAGCTATGCGAATGTAGGTAGGTACATTTATAGATATATGACTACATATCCGGAGTTATACATGGCCATGTATATGAACGGACGCATACGGGAGGTACCTGCACCGTTTTTATACAGGGGTTGTGTGCATCATTACGATGAGGAACATGGACGGGATATACAATTTGTGGACATGTACTATTTGGAAGATGGCTATGGGGAAGCTTCATGGGAACATGTGAAAGGTATTTATTCCCGATAATGCACGTGGGGAGATGTGCATCATGGTCAGGTGTTTAATCCCGGGTAATAGGTTCTGCAGGACCGGGTGGAGGCTGAGCAGGGTTGTGGTCAGGTACAGCTAATCTGACTTGTGCACGGTAGGGTTGCCACCTTTTCAAATGCCCACAGTGGGACACGTTTTGAACAAACGTCAGAGTTTGCAAGGCAAAACATACCCACAGCCAGTACATAGGACAGAACTGTTTTGCCTACATAAATGCTTATTCTTGTAGCACTTTGGTTGCTTATTCTGTTTTTTATAACATCTAGATGTTTCAGAAACAGAATAACTGTTTTATGCAACTATTACATTAAATATAGGAACTATATTTGTCCTAATATCTCAAGACATTTGCCATTTTTCCAATTTTTATGCAGGACACAACTGGCAAAGGAGGGACTGTCCCTTGCAGAGTGGGACAGGTGGTAGCCCTGGTGCCCAGATGTCAACGGGAGTGGACATCGTCTTATTCCACAAAGTCTAATCTTGAGAACAGACAAATGTGGTAGGGTTATAAATGCATGGGATACCTAGTTTGCAAGCCTGAGACTGCCTAGGGTGCAACTGCCTACTAGATGTGGGTAGGGGTCACTGTGTGTAGATATGGCTGCGCCAAGCTAGCAGCCCGTGGTTGGGTGATTTTGGTGGACGTTCAGCAAGGGGGGGGGGTGGTGTGCTGTGGAGGGGAACATGGGTATTCAATTATGTACCCAGGTGTGTTGGGGTTAGATAGCTTGGTTCAGGCCAGTCCATTATGTGGGTGTGAGCCGGTAATGTTTCTGTACATGTGTATCACACATTTTAATGTTCATGTTTTTGGGATTGTGTTCTGCAGTATGGCCTGTCTGGTTGTATTGTGGATGTGAATGTTTTTTCTTTGGTTTCCTTTCTGATTCACCCACTGCTCCCTTGTTCATCTCCAGTTCACCTATTGTGCATCTGACCCAGTCTTCCCTTGGCGAATTATTACATTACCCATCACCCCCCCACCCCCATAATCCACACACACACCATTCCATCCCTTCTCTAGTTGGTGGCCCATGGCACAGACAACAGAACATATTGCGTACTCTACATATCTCTGGTACCAATATGGTTGTGAGGACAACCCTGGCATATTTGATCTTCCACAGGCTGTACTTCACTCACATAGGTACACACAAATACCTATCTTTCATGACATGGTAGGTAGACCCAGGTAGTACCCATTCATCTTTGAGCCGTCCAGACAGAAAAGACCTGGAACACTAATGGGCAGATATTGAGCGAATGCTCTGACCATTGGTAGGGTTGCCATCTTTTCAGATGGCCAAAGTGGGACATCTTCGGGGCATACATCAGATTTTACAGGCCGACACACGCCTATGGTCAGTACAAAGGAGAGTACTTTACTTTTATGCCTAAGTGACAGCTTATTCTTTTAGCAGTTTAGTTGCATATTCTGTTTCTTGTAACATTTAGGTAGTTCAGATACATAATTAACTATTTTATGGCACTATTACATAAAATATGGGACATAATTATGTCATACAATCGCAGGACATTTAACATTTTTAACAGTTTTGGTAAGGACACAACTGCCCAGAGAGGGACTGTCCCTCACAAAGTGGGACAGCTGGTAACCCTAAGAATTGGGCTAGGCTTAGCAAAGGGCAACAGCGCGCTAACACGCTGCATTTCACTTCCACTTGGTATAACAATCAACACTACAATGGAATACGAGCACGGGGTTTTAAATGTCATTTGTTCGAGGGACATGGACTCAATATTCAGCTACCTGCCTTTGTGTTTACTTTTTATTTTGGTGTTCGCAAAACTGTCTTGTATGCTTTGCATACATTTCAGTATCCATGGACACTGACAGGAGTGATTATTATTAGAGGCAGGCTGTGCTAGTCAGCATTTCAGGTTGCACATCTGCAACCAACATGTTCACGCCTCCGTGCAGCGCTAAGACATGCCCCCTGCACTCACGCACATTTCCTATAAACGTGGACATTGCGGCAGTGTGCCTTCATTAATATGCATGGTGTGCTGCTGCGCCATCTCTATTCTGCACAATTGGCGCAAGGCTAACCCTGTCCTTGCACTGAGCTTCATGAATCCCAGGGTGTATGTATGTATGTATATATATATATATATATATATATGTATTTATATATATGTGTATATATATATATATATATATATATATATATATATATATATATATATATATATATATATATATATGTCTATGGATCTAGGACTGACTGTTTAACAAAAGTTCAACAGTCCGAATCCACTATCACTGGACACACTTTAGCGAAAGCGCTTTCACCGAAAAAGCGCTTTCACTAAAGTGTGTTAAACAAAAAAAAAACATTGCATTAATGTTTTTGCAGGGGGGCAAGCCCCCCTGCACCCTCCATGTCGGGGCTGTGCCCCCCACACACTCCCCTACTTTAATATTGTCACTCCGAGATCGCACTACAGTGGGGAGAAGGGAATTTTCCCTTATCTTTACTGTAGTACGACCTCTGCAATAGGCATACGTATGCGAAAGTGCTTCTTCGGTGAAAAGCAGTTTCGCGTAAGTATGCCCGGTCTTTAGTGATTCGGTGATATTGTCATTCAGGGATTAGTATATATATATATATATATATATATATATATATATATATATATATATATATATATATATATATGGGATCGGTACTGATCCCCAAAGGAACTTTTCACCAAAGCACCGCCAGGTATACTTCCACAAAAGTGCATTTTACCGAAAAAGCACTTTCGTGGAAGTATGCCTGAAGCTAAAGGGAGTCGTGGGGGAATGACTGTTGTGGACATCGTACTACAGTGCGGATAAGTGAATATTCCCTTTTCCTCACTGTAGTGCGATCTTGGAGTGAGAATATTAAAGTAGGGGGGTGATGGGGCACAGCCCCCCACATGGGGGGTGCAGGGGGGCTTGCCCTCTTGCATAAAAGTAGATTTATTGTTTTGTTTTTTTAATGCACTTTAGCAAAAGCACTTTTTTCGGTGAAAGTGTGTTCAGTGATTGTGGATTCGGACTATTGAACTTTCGTTCAATAATCCTAGATCCATATATATATATATATATATATATATATATATATATTCATATATAGATAGATAGATAGATATATGTATACAACTCATTCAATGGAGTACCCCTCATGAACCAGGCAAAAAAGGAAGCTCATGAGTTTTAATAAAAAATATTATTAACTGTTATGTGAAAAGTGACAATTTCATATCTGACAAACTCTCATGACTATGGAATAAACTCCCACTCTCAACTAATCTCATACCATAAGTTTATACCTTTTAAAAGAAACTTAATGACTACCAAGGCACCCATAAATTCCAACATGGGATAAGAATCATCAAGCTCCTTAGTGGCCAATCACACTTGAGTCTGGTCACCAAACATACAAACCTATGAATCCAAAATGTAAGATATTCCCTTAAGTGATAGCATGATAGAATGATGGACACAAATTCAATATAATTTTTTTTTTTTCAGGATCAAAGAAAAGGCAACAAGGAAACTTGCAACAAGGATTTCAGATAAGATAACCAAATTGTTTTCTAGGTCATTAGCCTGCTAACCATCCTCTAGGACTCCAGTGCCGCTAAGAAAGCTAGGCTCACTTGATTTGCTAACTACATCAGTTGCCTTACAATGCAAATTAGATAAGATGAAACTTGTACAAAGTTTCATAGTTTTTTTCATGCATTACTGCACACTCAAAATTTAGACTGTTTTGACTGAGAGGATATTTTTTTAAATACCTAATTGGATCTGCCACATGTTAACTATAAGATGCTGTCTAACATTTTATCAGATTACTAGACTATCACCCTCATTTCATAACCTCTGCCAATAAACTCCACACCACAATGAGAGTATCCCCATGATTCGGACCTGATACTTAAATTCCAAGGTTTAATGAAGTAAGTCTGTACTCTCTTACATAGTTCAGAGTATCTTTAATATTTTACACATTAAGCCATATTCCTAAACCAGTTTATGTGATATTTTAGTGATTAACTGTTCCACAGGCATCCATAGGACCTCATTCAACTCCTGCCTGTCTTAACAAAATAATAGGACTCCCTTTAGACTAGGTTTGATTGTCCTCAGATAAAGCTGAGTGGTTCAACATGGCTAGAGTGTGAACTATAATATTACTAAGGTAGTCTAAATTAGTGTGGCTCTTTCAGGATAAGATTAATGTCAATTCATATTCAGGAATGTAGAGCTCTCATCTAAAATCTTCACATAATTTTGAAGCACAAGTTGTGGCATTTGCTAATGTTATATCACAGTGTGCAAAGAGTAATAAATTATACTCACCAGTAGGTCATTTTTACATACTTTTACATCTTTTCTTTTATTTGATGTGATGGGATAATGTTTTCATATTTAATGCAAACAGTAATGCAGTTTCACAGTGTCACCCTCTTTAGCAGTTATAAGAGACAAGGATATTCAATCAGTAAGCCTTAGAGACAGCATTTAGTTCTGGAGTGCATAGATCCATGGAATTACTTCTTCTTGTTGTTGTTGTTGTGTCTTTCGGCTTTTCCTGGTTAGGGGTCGCCACAGCGGTACTCCGGTCCGCTAATGATTGGCAGTAGAGTTTTACGTGCCGAGTTTCCAGCCCTGACACACAACCTTCAACGAAGGTACGCCCATTCACGCATGCATGTCTCCACACAGAATACGCTCTAGCTGAGAATCGAACGGGACAACGTCTTGCTGTGAGGCGACAAGGAATTACTAAATGTGGCAATGCTTTCAAATGGCAATGAGCAAGTTAATCACTAAAATCTTGAGATCACATTCTTGAAACAATAATTCTATTATTTCACTTGTATAGTAGCATAGTTTAAGTGATTGTACCAGATCTCTGATAAACATCCAGCTTATATAAAATACCTGCGTTTCATTTATTCCAAACCGTGAAACTGTTTTGCACTAAGTACACGAATTTAGACATATATTCAGAAAAGTACATCAATAAGTAAAAGAGACACTTGATATGCAGTATACCAGATTAAAAAACACTAGCAAAGTACTATTAATTCAGTAATACAGAGAAGGATATTAAAACAGATTATTTTTTAAAGCTATATGACCAAGAAAAGAAACCCTCATGGAGCATGAATTAAGTCTTATATTACATTGGAGTATGGATGTGATCTTGACCTCACAGAAATTCAAACTAAAACATAGGAGAGGAACAAAAGCTCAGCAAGAAACAACGGTGCAAAGCAGAATATATAACTGAAAACTAATCATTATGTGAAACTTCATGCAAACCATGACAGAAGCTTGAGATGCAGGACTGGAGGACTTAAATTCTCTTGCACAGCATACTATCACATAAAAGCAAAACAATGCCTTCCTGTGGCAAACTAAATCATGTTTATCAAAAAGATATATATATATATATATATATATATATATATATATATATATATATATATATATATATATAGGGAGAAAGATAAAATAGCTATTATAGCCTCAAACACAAGGTGAGTGTTGCAAAATGTCAAGTACATCAAGAATTCAACTGAAAAATAAAACAGCCAAGAATTATCATTCAGACAGAAAATATTCAAATTCTTGCACTGATAGACTCAGATGTGATTTTTTTTATTAGTGGATGATACCATGTTTGCATGACTTCTCACAACTTGTTTTCCACTGTACACAAGCCAAGATAGATCTACTAACAGTGAATAACATCCATCATGAAAGGGGTTTTCACAGCAAGACTGTCAGTATCAGCAGAATGAGTTATGGCAGATTTGTAGGTAGTGGAAGAAACAGGAAAATCCTTAATGAGTTGTGACCAAGCTACAAGAATGGGATGATAACCAGGCAGACTTTATATCAGAATTTATAATGGCAAGCAGTAAATAAGTCAATGCCAGACAGCTTAAAGTAGTTGAAGACTATGAACGTTTTATTGTTTTTCATTCAGATGCTAAAGTACTTAACTTAGAAGAGATTAAAGAAAATAAAAAAGCTGATAGCCAACAATACAGAAAGAGTAAAATAAGACATACACTGAACAAGGAAATATTATAAAACAACTGTTTATAAAATGTATTTATGTATTTATTTATTTATTTTACATTTGTTTACTGGGGAAGCCCTACTGGGCAGTGTTGCCTATTTTCATTGGAGGGCCTGGCAGGAAAGCTCCATACAGTATGACAAACAGTGGTACATATATTAATATAAAGGACAGTCTAAAGAGAAGACTCACAACAATTTAGAAAAGAAGCTGACAGTTTTGTCAAAGAATTTCATAGGAATCTTAGTAATATAGCGAAGAGATGAGAAAGTTCACAAAGTACAGTTTTGTACCTACCATAAATGTAGATGTTCGAGTGCTAATACAGCTGCAGTCATAACAGATGGGTTCTCCTGCCATCAGGCGGGTCCTCGGTCGGCCGAATTCCAAAGTCTAGGTCCGGCGTCGGTTGTCGTCGCTTTCTTTCCTGACGTCAGTGCGACAGGGGTATATAAGACACAGCCGACGCCATTTTCTTCAGTCTTATTTTCTTCAGTCTTTCTTGCCCAGATGTCAGGTGCCCCCAGAAGGAAGGCAATATGTATAAAAAAATATATATATATGTGTATATATATATATATATATATATATATATATATATATATATAAAATATATAATCATGCATTACAATATAATCAAAAATCAGTAGTTGCAAGCAAATACACCATAGAAGGATAACCCAATCAAGTTGTAAGATGAGGAGTTAGCCACTAGGTCTGTACCCAGAGGGGAAGGAGGGAGGGAAACCTGGACTGCAGCTGTATTAGCACTCGAACATCTACATTTATGGTAGATACAAAACTGTACTATGTTCATCGTGCATACAGCTGCAGTCATAACAGATGGGTAGAATCCCAAAGCTACGCACAGGGTGGTAGGCACTAGGTGGAAATGGGAGGAGCCAGAATGCCCTGCAACACAGCAGTAGCAAAGCCTGCTGTAGTTTTGGAGTATAAAGGTAGGTGGTAGTGTTTAGTGAAGGTATGCACAGAAGTCCAAGTGGCTGCCTCCAAAATATCTTTGGTAGGGACTCCTCTGAGGAAGGCTGCAGAGGTAGCTGCGGCCCTTGTGGTGTGGGATCTGATTCCTGCAGGTACAGATTTACCATGAAAGGAGTAACAAAACCGTATGCAGCAGCCTATCCATTTCGAAATTGTCTGCTTGGAAATTGGCTTCCCTTGAGCTCCTACAGCATAGGACACAAAGAGTTGTTCTGATTTCCTGAAAGGCTTTGTTCTGTCCAAATAGTAACGTAGCTGTCTATGGATGTCTAAGGAATGTAGCAGCCTTTGCCCTTTGTTTTGAGGATTGGGGCAAAAGGTAGGTAAGTGTATGGCCTGATTTAAAGCTACCCTGGATACTACCTTAGGCATAAATGACAGGTTGGTTCGTAGGGAAACCCTGTCCTGATGGAAGATGAGAAAGGGCTGCACAGCCATGAGGGCTTGTAGTTCGAAACCCTACGAGCTGAGGTAATGGCCAGAAGGAAAGCTGTTTTCCAGGACAAATATTGCAAATCTGTTGAGGCAGCTGGTTCAAAGGGAGGCAATGTTAATTTTTCTAGAATGTAATTAAGATCCCAGGCTGGTATTGGTTGTTTCCTTGGAGGTCTTATATTCTTAGCCCCTCTGAGGAACTGTCTTAAGAGTGGGTGAGAGAATAAGGGTGGATCAGTGTTGTATTCTGCAGAAATGGCTGAGGCATGAATTTTGATGGAGGAAAATGAAAGTCCACTGTTCAACAGCTCAGCTAGATACTGTAATATCTGAGGCAAATTCAGTTTTCTAGGATCCTGGCCTTTTTTCTCATTCCAAGCGCATTTCCATTTTGCGGAGTAAGCCTTTCTAGTAGATGGCCTTCTGGCCTCCAAAATGACATCCTGCACCTCTTTGAAGAGTAGGGTCTGTTGTGGTATTAAGGAATTTCCAATGCAGCCAGATTGAGTGTTTTCAGCTGACTGTGAAGAGTTTTGTAGCTGTGCTGAGTCAGTAGAAGAGGCATTAGAGATAGGGTCCAGGGAGGAGTATGTGTTAGGCTCCTCAGGAGTGGGTACCAGTGTTGTCTTGGCCAGTCTGGAGCAATCAGTATCATCTTTGGTCTGTCTGCTCTTGCTTTCAAGAGCACCTTGGGCAGAAGAGGCAAAGGTGGGAAGGCGTAAACTGTCCGTGCTGCCCAACTGAAAGAAAGGGCGTCCACTCTCCAGGCCTTTGGATGGAAGGTCCTTGAGCAGAACTTTGTCAATTGATGATTCCTGTGGGTGTCAAAGAGATCTATGTCTGGCCTTCCCCACGCTTGGATTATCTTTGTAAAGACTTGAGGATGCAACTTCCATTCGTGTGGGTCTGTCATATTTCTGCTTAGATTGTCTGCCAACGTGTTTTCCAATCCTGGCAGGTACTGTGCTTGAAGTTCGATTTGCCATTCCAGAGCCAAGTTCCAAAGTGACATGGCTAGCCTGCACAGGGGGTATGAATGTGTTCCTCCTTGTTTGTTTGTGTACCACATTACTGTGGTGTTGTCTGTTCTTATCAATAATTGCCCTGGATGCAGGAGATCCTTGAAAGCTGTAATTGCACTTATCACTGCTAGCATTTCCTTTTGATTGATGTTTCCTTTTGGGACCATTTGCCCTGAATGCACCTGTCTGTCATGTGTGCCCCCCAGGCGTAGTCTGAGGTGTCTGTTGTGATGACTTGATTTGCTTGAGGCTTGCAGAATGGTAGACCTGTGTTTGTTTGGCATGCTTGGGCCCACCATAGAAATTCCTTTTGCAAACATGGTATTATTGGTATTATTGTTTCCAAGCTGTGGCTGTGTTGAGACCAAAGGTTTTTTAGGTAGTATTGAAGTTTCTCATATGCAACTTTGCACATGGGATTAGAAGAATGCAAGATGCCATGAAGCCCAGAGCCTGCAGGATTTTCCTTGCAGTTAGCCTGGTAAAATTTGCTAGTATTTTGAAGTACTGAGTTAATTGCCCCTGTTTTTCTGGCGTAAGATAGGCCATCTGGGTGTTTGTGTCCAAGTTGGCACCCAGGAAAGTTATTTTCTGAGATGGTGTTAGCCTGGATTTCTCTTTGTTGACTGTGTATCCCAGAGAATTCAATAACCGTATTACATAAGCCAGATGTTCCAGAAGTATGTGTTTGCTGTCCGCTTGGATCAGGCAATCGTCCAAATAAGGGTAAATTTGTATCCCTTGAAGTCTGCAGTAGGCAATTACTGATGCCAGGCATTTTGTGAATACTCTGGGTGCAGTAGATCAGCCAAAGGGCAATGCAGAGAATTGATAGTGGATTGAACCTGCAAGAAATCTGAGGTATCTTCTGCAGCTTTGTCTGAATGGGACATGCAGGTATGCCTCCTTGAGGTCCAATGTTACTAGCCAAGACTCCTTGCCCAGCATGGGAAGAAGCTGCTGTAAGGTGAGCATCTTGAATTTTGGTACGAGTAGAAATGTGTTTATGATGGATAAGTCCAAAATGGGTCTCCAGTCGGTTCCTTTCCTTGGTACCAGGAATAGTCTGGAATAAAAACCTTGACCTTGTTCATGAGTAGGTACCTCTTGAATAGCTTTCATGTCCATGAGCTTTGAAATTTGTATTTGAGCCTCTGCCCTTTGATTGTGTGGCAGGTTTGGCATGCCTCTCATTTTTGGAAGAGTGTGAAAATGAAATCTGTAGCCTCTGTTTATAATGTCCAGGATACATTTGTCTGTTGTAATAATATGCCAATTTTTTGTAAATAATGCCAGCTTTCCTCCCAAGGATGCTGCCAGCTGAGACTTGCTTGGCATGAAAAGGGGAAAGTCATTGGGTTTGTTTCCTGTATTGTTGTGTGCTGTCTTCACCACCTCTTGGTGCTGGAGTTTGCCATTGTCTGCCTCTATATGATCCTTGAGATTGTCCTCTGCCCCTTGTGCGCCTGTATCTACCTCTTTGGGGCTTGTCTGTGGCTGGAAAGGACCAGTTTTTTGAAGGCCAATTTCTGCTAAAACGTGGTGGTTGAACCTGTAGAAAAGCTTTGAGAGTTTGCATAGATTTAGCTTTTTCTTCCATTTTCCGTAGTATCTCCTCAGCATTAGTACCAAATAATACATCCTTTTGTAAAGGAGCATCTAGTAGTTTAGCTTCAACATGATCAGGCAAGGTTTGTTCCCTAAGCCAGGCATGTCTACGAATGACTGATCCTGTGACAGCAGCTCTACTTGAGGCCTCTAGAGCATCATAGCCACATTGTAAGGTGTGTTTACCCACTTGTTCTGCACTATGCATCATATCCTGCAACTCCTTCAAATCTGGTTGTTCAGGTTGTGACATTTTATTCCTTAATTGTGATAACAGAAACTGCTGATATTTAAGCATATGGAACTGACAATTTAAGGCCCTCATGGCTAGGGTGGCCGAGGTATATACCTTTTTTCCCCACCTTTCTAAGGATCTAGACTCTCTTTCGGAAGGTAGTGGATTCTTAGCAGTAGAGGCCTTCATTCCCTTGGGGCCTTGAGAAATGGTTTCAGGGTCAACATTATGGCTTTTGTAAAGAAATTGGTGAGAGTTAGGAACTCTGTAGTACCTATCAGGCTTGACTGGGGCAGGAGGCTGGGAATCCAGATTAAGGCAAGCCTCTGAGTAAACATCATCAAGTATGTCCAAGACAGGAGGTATCGCCAGAGGTCTGTGTTGAGGTAGCAAAAGAAATTCCCTAAGTCTTTTCTTGGAATCAGAAAAGTCTTGGCCTTCCCAATGGAAGTGTTCCCTCAAGGTATGCAAGGTTTCCCCAAAAGAAAAATCCTCTGGAGGAGATACAGAAGGAATGGACTGCTCTGCATCAGGATCTTCAAAGGGAGAGTACGAGTGTTGCTCTTCATCAGAATGTTCTGAAATAATGGAGCCCTGGTCAGAAGAGGGAGAATCTTCCTCCACTCTGGGTCTCTTGTCTGGAGGGGGTTGGGAACCCCTGATAAGAGTAATTAAATCCTCAGCCATTTTTAGCATCTGCTTTTTAGGCATGGGGCCTGGAGATGGGCCCTGTGCAACAGGCCTCTTGGGATGCATGGCTGATTTGGACTTAGTAAAGGCCTTTATGGAAAAGGAAGATGAGGGTCTAAAGACACCATGGGTGGAAGTGGACCTGTCCACATTAGGAGGCTCAACACTCACAGTGGCTTCGGTAGCTGTAGTCTGGGTATGGGCCGAGGCACCTGCGGTCTCGGTTACAGAAGACACCGCCAGAGAAGTGTCGTCGGTAGTCAGGGGCTGTGTAGGTGCCTCACTGAGAACTGGACCACGTGTAGCCAGTTTTGGCGTGGTGTCGGTGGAGACCGCGGACCTCGCGTGTCGGTCTTTGTCCTTGCGTTTTTTGGACAAAACGGTAGTCGGAGTCTCCGACGACATTTTATAATCAAAAGCTTTACCAAAAAAGTGCTGGGCTAACTCCGCCCAACGCTTAATAGTGCGTTTATTGAAAGTAGCGCAAAAGCGACAGCCCGAGGCGTCGTGGTCTGGGCCTAAACAAGGTATACAGAGGGAATGGAAATCCTTATGCGGTATTTGCTTCCCACAAGAAATACAATTGTTAACTTTGTTTGACATCGGTCTGAGGCAAGAAAAGTTTCCCCAATGGGGTACTTAGCTTTAAAGAAGACTTCGGTTTCCAAATTTTCATAATTTCAGGAGCTGGCCGACCGGCACTTGCGAACTGCTTCTGCTTCGGGCACCGCGCGGCAAAAAAGACTGAAGAAAATGGTGTCGGCTGTGTCTTATATACCCCTGTCGCACTGACATCAGGAAAGAAAGCGACGACAACCAACGCCGGACCTAGACTTTGGAATTCGGCCGACCGAGGACCCGCCTGACGGCAGGAGAACCCATCTGTTATGACTGCAGCTGTATGCATGATGAACATCATTGTTAATCATAACAGCAATGTAAAGCTGAAGGACTTAATGCATAGTTCCATAAACATTGGTATAGTTAGCAATATAAAAACAGTACAAAGAGAAAGTTTACTACAATATAGAAAATAAGCTAACAGTTTTGTCAAAGATTTCCATAGGCATTTTAGAATATAGTTAAGATAAGAGAATATTCACAACATTGTTCATCATAACAGCAATGTTAAGCTGAAAGACTTAATACATAGTTCCATAAGCCCTGGTATAGTTTGTATTGCTGGGATTATATGGGTTTTTAATACATAGGAAGATCTAATAATAATAGAATGTCTAGAGGATTAATGGGGCTATAGAGTAATCTTACTAGGGTTAGCCTGGATCTAAGCATGTACATATCCAAGACTTGGTTAGATAGGATTTTAATTGATTTTTGAAACTATCTTTGTTAGTCTGCATTCGAACTTCAAGTGGGAAGGAGTTCTGCATTTTTCCAATAGCACAGGAGTACAGGGAATCACCTGAGTTGCATCTACATTTGGATAGCTCTACCAGTTCTTTAATGGTGGACCTTAGCTGACAGCTGCTGGTGTAGTGGTTGATTTGGCCATATAGGCCTGGGGTTTGTTGGACTAGTAGAGAATTTGGTGAGCTAGGTTGAGTTGATTTAGAGTAAGTAAGTATGGTAATTCCATCCAGGACTGTTTGTGAAGAGCTAGACAATGGTGAGATCCTCAGGGAGAGTGAGTAGCAAATTTAGCTATCTTGTTATAACAAGTGTATAGCGTGTTCATATCACTTTTATTTAGATTAAGTATGATGGGAGAAGCATTGATAATGTGGAGAATAAGTGGGTTCTTGCTATGGTAGTTTTACTATCAGACGTCAGGTAGTTTTCACATCTGTAGAATGTGCCTAATTTTTGTGCACTTTGGTTATGGTGTGAACTATGTGTTTGTCAAATTTCAAAATAAACCAACTGACAACATGAAATAAGTAAGCAGATGGAAAAGTCAACTTAAAAGTAGCCAGACTATTCACAACAAATTCTTTTAAAGTAGCTTATTAAAACTTACATTAGATTCACAAAATCGGTATCATATAGCTCTGCATTTCTGTGCTCAAGAATTAGAAATAAAGCAATCCAGCCCTGTGGTGCAGAGGAAAAAGGTCCTTACTGTGCCCCAGATGACCCAGGTTTGATTAGCAGCACAAGCAATGGAGGAACCAGATGGGCAGAAAGTAGGTGTGAGTGGTCACAACCAGCTTACCCATCCTGGTGGGAGTTAAGTTGTATAAGCTCACTGCAGTAGCAGTAATATCAGCCTGACAGATCCCACATGTTCAGGAGGCTGTGCATGGGCGGAAGTATTTATGCACCTCCTACAGGCACCTATTGCAGAGTTTAAAAGGTAGCCAAGGGGTGGGAAAGGGTAAGGACATTCCTGTCCCCAGCAGCAGTGTGATGCTCATGCAGTGATCTTGATTTCCTCACTGGCCTTGTGGTCTAGGGAAATGCCATATGCATACCTGGAGGAATCCTGGCACACAGTTGTAAGCAAATGGTGATACACATTATAGTACATGATTCTGTAAACACAAGAATTTTAAGCTACACTGAAGAGCCGAAAAGGAAGCTATGGGAGTTCAACAGTCGACAGCATGTTTCAAACACAGCAGCTCAGGGTCTAACCACCAAGAATGACAATGGACTGCTCAGCATAACATAGGCAAGAAAGAACATTGCAGTTTCTTATAACATACCTCCCAGGTGGACAGAACAACAGCATGGAAAACAACAATACATTCTAGGTTGCACTGTGATACAAGCAGGCACAATGCCAGTACCAAACGGGCCACTGCTAACACAGTAATGGAGCCAAGCTCATAAGCTCATGCCAAAGTAAGTAGCTGCTTGACTAAATCCTGTCATTAGCTCAGTATGCTAGTTCATCCTTGGAAATGGTTAATAAGGTCAAGCCTTTGAAGAATCAACCCCTGTTGTGACTGCAGAGGTCCAAGGACATAGGCTGTTCCACTCTAGCAGCAGCAATTAAGTAAGGCCCTGCTCAAGACCCAAGAGTTTTGTGTGTGTGTGTGTGTGTGTGTGTGTGTGTGTGTGTGTGTGTGTGTGTGTGTGTGTGTGTGTGTGTGTGTGTGTGTGTGTGTGTGTGTGTGTGTGTGTGTGTGTGTGTGTGTGTGTGTGTGTGTGTGTGTGTGTGTGTGTGTGTGTGTGTGTGTGTGTGTGTGTGTGTGTGTGTGTGTGTGTGTGTGTGTGTGTGTGTGTGTGTGTGTGTGTGTGTGTGTGTGTGTGTGTGTGTGTGTGTGTGTGTGTGTGTGTGTGTGTGTGTGTGAGTGTGTGTGTGTGTGTGCGTGCGCGTGTGGCATCCCTGTGCACTGATCGGTGTCTGAAGTCTCCTGCTTGGTCCCATTGTGCATTTGCATGACAGAAGTGCTATTCAGATATATGAATCAAGCTTCACTTATGCCAGAATGCCAGCAGACCACAATCATAATACACAGCCTCTCTGTAGGACAACATGCTATGTTCATGAACACCTAGGACCATTATTGTTATACCTCTTGGATGATTAAAAAACTGTCTTCGAGTAACATAAATATGTTAGAGTTCGTCATATGTTCAGATGTTTAGCAATTAATTACATTAGTCCCTTAATGGTACCATTTTCTCTTAACTTGTCATGCTGTGTCATGAATTAAATAATCAAAGTTCTGTATTTTGTTATAAGTATGAAGGTTTTGTTTGAAAAAAACTCTGAGCTATATGTTCTATACAATCAAAAGATTGATTTTCTGTACCTAATTTAATTTTAATTTTGGATGGAAATACTTATCTATATTTAGACATCGTAAATGAAGAATAGTTAATGTTCGAAGAGAGTCATAAATCATGGGTGGAGGGCAAAAAATTGGGGGTTGGCATAATGGTTAAGATATTTTACTCACTGGTGCAAGGTACAGGGTTTGATTCTTATCTTTAAAGGGAAATTGGTTAGGTTTAAAATAGCCTGCAAGAGCAGCTAGCCTAGTATTTGCCTATAAAGGTGGTGGGGGGGGGGGGCATTGCCAAGGCAGTTCTGAAAACAAGCTCTTTATCAGTGCAGGAAAGTAGGCTCTAAACATTGTATTACAGAGATTGTAGGACAGAAATGTTACAGACATTGTAGTATAGGTAATGCTTGGTCATATGATTTACAGAGATAGTAGTGCAGGAAGGGCTTGGTCATATGATATACAGAGATTGTAGTACAGGAAGCGCTTGGTCATATGATTTACAGAAATAGTAGTACAGGAAGCGCTTCGTCATATGGTTTACAGAGATAGTAGTACAGGAAGCGCTTGGTCATATGGTTTACAGAGATAGTAGTACAAGAAGCACTTGGTCATATGATATACAGAGATAGTAGTACAGGAAGCGCTTGGTCATATGGTTTACAGAGATAGTAGTACAGGAAGCGCTTGGTCATATGGTTTACAGAGATAGTAGTACAAGAAGCGCTTGGTCATATGGTTTACAGAGACAGTAGTACAGGAAGCGCTTGGTCATATGATATACAGAGATTGTAGTACAGGAAGCGCTTGGTCATATGATTTACAGAGATAGTAGTACAGGAAGCGCTTGGTCATATGGTTTACAGAGATAGTAGTACAGGAAGCGCTTGGTCATATGGTTTACAGAGATAGTAGTACAAGAAGCACTTGGTCATATGATATACAGAGATTGTAGTACAGGAAGCACTTGGTCATATGATATACAGAGATTGTAGTACAGGAAGTGCTTCAGGAATTCAGACAGAATATTTGCCATATGATTATCTTCTGCTTCATCTGGAATGCTATCCCCTCTTAACTTACTTATCCTGGAACAGTTTTCTCATTTTCCATTTTTTTTCTAATAATGATGGATTTTGCTTTTAACAGAAAGGCAGTTTGGATTTCTTTTATTGAAAATGATGGCCTATATTAATGAAAGCAAGTTTTCATGGAATTGATTGATGGTCCCTTATTATACAGTACAATGAATACATGTTTTAACTCTTTATGTTCAAGCACTAAAGAAATTTGTAGATTTTCAAGCCTAGAAGTAAGAAGTTATATAGTTGTCATTAACAAAATGAAATGTTTCTTATGACAATTTCTTTTCTACAGTGTTTCTGTTCATTCAGACTTATTACTGGATAAAACTTCTTATCAGTCTCTATACATGAAATCTGTTAATTTTTTTTTTACCAAAACCATCTAATCACTAGCTAGCCAACTACCCCCCACCAGCTCCTTTCAAAACTCCTCCACAACCACTACCCCACTCCCTTTCACCTTCCAACCTGTATCTACATCCACCATCCGATCTTCCAACCTGTATCTACATCCACCATCCGATCTCTAATTAACAAACTAAAGCCCACTACCCTGGCAGCTGATCTCCTCCCACCAGAATATTTACATAAAGGGGCAGGCACCATTGCATACCCTGTCTCGATCATAATAAGCCGCACCTTGACTGAAGCGACTATCCCCTCTCTCTGGAAAGTTTCCCATGTCGTTCCCCTTCATAAAAGAGAGAATTCTTTAGCCCTCTCAAACTTCTGACCAATAGCCATACTATCACCATTGGCCAACATTATGGAAAAGTGTGTCCACAACCAGTTAATGCACCGTCTCACCCAAAATAAACTACTGGCCAACTCTCAGCATGGTTTTAGCCAACACCACAGCACCACATCAGCCCTCCTATCCTTCTCTAACTCTATCAACATCAACCGAAGCAGTAACAAACTTATCTCAGCTCTCTTCCTAGATCTCTCTAAGGCCTTTGATATGGTCAATCACCAACTGCTTCTCCATATCCTGAAGGAACAGTCACTGAATAGTAGCTCTATTAAATGGTTCCAATCTTACCTGTCTGATAGACAACAAGCTGTTTTATGGCAGAATACCCTATCCACACATCTACCCACTACTCTAGGAGTCCCCCAAGGCTCCATACTAGGACCACTACTCTTCTCAGCCTTCATCAATGTCTTACCCACCATCACTCCCAAGGCCACCTGCATCCAATATGCGGACGACTTTACTTTAATATGTACTGCCTCCTCCTCAACTGAGCTTATGACCCTAACCCAGAATACTTTCAATGATGTAGAAAAATGGTTTGCAAACCGTCAGCTTCTGTTAAACCCCAACAAAACTAAACTGCTCATCTTTTCCCCCACCTAAAAATCCTCCTCACCATTCTTTACTATAAGTTCCAACAATGGCACAGTTATATCCCAGATACTCACACAAAACTCCTGGGTGTCACAGTCGATAACGCCCTAAAATATGATATCCATGTCAATCAAGCCATCAAATCTGTCAACAGAAAACTGGGTTCCCTGTACAGGATCAAACCCTTCCTCACTCCTTTTGCAAGAACCACTATCGCTCGGTCCCACCTACTTTCTACCCTCCTCTATGCCTCCCCCCTCTTCACTAACCTGAACCAAGCCACCCTTACCAAACTTGCTAGTTGTTACAACCATATTGCTAGATTTGCTACAGGTTCTAGCTCTAGGACCGACCATTGTATCAACCTAACTCAACTAGGATGGCTGGAGTGGCCCAGTCTTCTCCGATACAACCAACTTGTAATAACCCACAAGATACTATATCAACCCGAGAAAACACCAGCACTAAATAAGGTCATCAAATCATACATCAACCTGAGGTCACCACAAAATACTATATCAACCCGAGAAAACACCAGCACTAAATAAGGTCATCAAATCATACATCAACCTGAGGTCACTACACTCTGCTGACAAACTGCTGGTACAAACAACTAAGAGCATAAATGTGGCTGGGTGCTCTCTATTCGCCAACTCAGTAGGCAAAACCTGGAATATGCTACCTGCCAAACTTACTCAGCAATCTTCCTTAACCCAGTTCAAAAAAAGCCTCAAACTACACTTCCAACAGCATTGGCAATGTCCCTGCTTATACCCGACTAATCACCACCCACTGTTCCTGCAAACTCTCCCTAAACATTTCAATCATATACTCTAATAAGTGTATGAATTCTTGATGGGAATTAGCCCATAATTGCGTGTATTATTGTCTGAAACTGAAGCCGCATGATTTTGATGTTGTCTACTATGTTTTATCTAAGTTTGTAACCCTACTGAAAATTGCATATTATACTTATCTCTAAATGTTTCTGTTGTTCCTAATGTATTTGTACTTTGTTTTCTGGAGATTTTCTCCCTGGGCCTCCACAGAAAATGGACATAATATCCAGTCAGACTTTCTTGGTAAACAAATGTAAAATAAATAAAAAAAATAAAATAAAATTTTCTCCCTGGGCCTCCACAGAAAATGGACATAATATCCAGTCAGACTTTCTTGGTAAACAAATGTAAAATAAATAAAAAAAATAAAATAAAATCTGTTAAAACAGCTGGTCAAATTCTGTGGACTGATAATGTTTTTCTGTTTCATCAGACTTGATCACCTGACTTCCCTACCTGTACCATATTGCCCCAGTAATTCCTCCCTTCAATGGGGAAAAGCCAAGAAATTTCAGTGTTGGGCAATAGACATCCAGACCATTTTGCCCAACCCAGGCAACCTACTAAGCCTAGTCATTCCCATGATAAGCAAGAGTAAAGAGCAGATGTCTGGTCCTGGCAGAGTTCCTCTCAGTACCTGTTCTTTCCCTCATATGACTTGCTTGAATTGAAATGGCAGCTTTGGATGGAAAAGAGACATAGGGGCTTCTCCAGTCATGTTTACTCTGATTCAGCAGTGGATGCAGTGCTTGTAGCATGAGCCAGCACAGCCTCTTTTGTGGGTGAACATCTACTTCTTCATCAGCATGTGTCACCAGTGCAGTGGGCCTGACCTGTCCCACTGTAACCTCCCCCACCACTCAAGCTCACAATCCCCTCTGCTTGGTCCCTCAGACAGCAGTGCCACTTACTTATGACTGGATGCCTGGGTAACAGTCAGAACATTATCCCTCTATGCCACGTGACCTGGTAACAGGCAGGACATTATCCCACTATGCCACGTGGCCTGGTAACAGTCAGGAAATTATCCCTCTATGCCACGTGACCTGGTAACAGACAGGACATTATCCCACTATGCCACATGGCTTGGTAACAGGCAGGACATTATCCCTCTATGCCACGTGGCTTGGTAACAGACAGGACATTATCCCTCTATGCCACATGGCCTGGTAACAGTCAGGACATTATCCCTCTTTGCCATGTGGCCTGGTAGAGAAAAGCTAACTTCTGGTAGCCTGAGCATCAGAGACTAATCACCACCTTTGAAGGCTAAAGATATTAAGAAAAATGCACGGTGAACTTGAAAGGTCTGTGACAAAATTATTATTTGAAGCCAGACATAAGCACGATAATGCAATAGTACAGGAACGCAATGACCGCACGATAATGCAATAGTACAGGAACGCAATGACCGCACGATAATGCAATAGTACAGGAACGCAATGACCGCACGATAATGCAATAGTACAGGAACGCAATGACCGCACGATAATGCAATAGTACAGGAGCATAATGACCGCACGATAATGCAATAGTACAGGAACGCAATGACCGCACGATAATGCAATAGTACAGGAACGCAATGACCGCACGATAATGCAATAGTACAGGAACGCAATGACCGCACTCTGAAATTGGCAAAAAGAAAAGCAGGTCACTGTCAAGGTGAGCTTCTTAAACCTGTTTCTCAAATACATTAATACATTGGTTATGTCTGGTGACTCGGTCATAATCCTCTATGCCATAAAACTCATATATTTTGTGGCTTGTTCATAGCTCATGGTTCTGTTAAAGAGTTTCACCAGCAACCTCGTTGCTCGTGAATTACCAGTTTTCCCTGAGTTTTAATGTTCTTCCTTATGGGTGGGAGATGTCTTACCCCCTAAGGCAAAATTATTATACATCACTACAATACTTTGTTTACATATATCTATACACACACACACACACACACACACACACACACACACAGGTCCACTTTCAAATTTCAAAATTCCAAAACTTAGAACCTCTAAATACCGAAGCCCAGAAGATCAAAGTTTTGGAATCTTGAAATGATAAAATAAATCTTAAACAATAAAAACGTCAGAAGTAACATTTTGCACTGAGGCAAGCCCTCCTGCACCCCCACACCCCCACACCCCTTGCTACTTAAATGCACCAACTCCAAGATTGCACTACAGTGAAGAGAATGTTAAAGTTCTCATTTTGCACCATACAGTGACCCCCATTGAAAAGTGTTGAGATTTATGGATCCCCTTTAGAAGCTCAAAGTTACAAATCTTTGGACTTCAAAAGGCCGAGACCATAAGATCAAAATTTTGAAACTTCAAACGTTTTGAGTGGAGATCACCATACAGCATGGAACGGGATATTTACCATTTTCCTCACTGTAGCGTGATCTCTGAGTTGGTATATTTAATTAGCAAGGGGTGTGGGGGTGCAGGGGGGCTTGCCCCCCCACTGCAAAAAATGTAAACATTTTTTTTTGTTTTTATTTTTTTAATAAGGTTTTCAAAGTTTCAAAACTTTGATCTTATGGTCTTGGCCATTTGAAGTTCAAAGTTTTGAAATTTCAAGCTTCTAAATTTGATCCACAGATATACATGTATATATATATATATATATATATATATATATATATATATATATATATATATATATATATTACTGTATTACTGACTAAAAGATTAGGAAGATTTACTAAATATATAAAAAACAACTTCACTTATTCACTCTAAAGATGGAAGGAATATGCGTGGAGGCTAAACTGTTAATTAGTGCTTTCGTCCGTTTATTGTTTTTTCTAACTTCATCAGAGTTAAAAAGAGATTCTGTTACAGTAATGAATCATCACTTATATTTATACAGCACACGATACTTAGCCACTATACAACTTTAAAAAGATATTGGAAACTATTTGTAACCATTTGTATTCAGGGACCAATCAAATGGTAGGAGGTAACAGCTATGGTTAGTCGCTGCTTACCAAAGTGTCATATGGCCTGTATGGGTTGTCCATCAGTAATATGCAAAAGACTGTTCATCCAGATCGGTTTAACACTGAGGACCTGATTAAATAGTGGCTGCTCTTGAGTTTGGTAACAACACTTCCTGGTGGGTATGTTAAAACCATTTTCAGTGTAAATTTTATTATGAATTTAATGAACTTGGGATAGGTGAGATTACTATCACATTTAACTTTGTCTTTGCTCTGTTTTGTTTTAACAGGTACTGGTGCAGTTTTCAGCCGGTGGTTAGAAAACAAGAACGGAAATGGTTCTGTTCGACCTGCTAAGAAAAAGAAAAAGAAAAATACACAGAAAAGATCTGTAAAGTCATGTTGCCCATTCAACCTTTTTTGGTTCAATAAAACAGTATGCATGATCCAAACAATTCTGTTAAAGCAACAATGCATAATCTTGTTAAACTGTCTATATTCAAGCTGTGTTTAAGTTATATATTCTCTGGTCATTCTTTGCCCAGTAGAGTGTACTGGGGAAAACTGGCCAATGAGGCAGCCAAAACTTATTGGAGAAGCAATGGAAATGGTTAAAAGATGCCCAATACAATGGGGAGGCTGCTGTGGGAAAGACCTGTCTAAACGCTCACTCGCAGGGACCTGGTCATTGGTTTGGGAGGAGTGCAGTTTGTCATAGGTGGTTTGCTGGAGCCGCAAACCAATGAGGGGTTAATGCAGTCGCTTGCCTTAGCCAATGTGGTTCTTGGGCAAGGCATCGAACTAGGGGCGGAGGAGTTGGTGTAGGATGCCAATCTCGTGCCGGAAGCACTGACGGCGAAGACCAATCCATAAAGAAACTAGCTTTGAGTGATTAGCCTGCAAGTTCATGGTGGGGTCAAATTGGGGCCATGAAAGTCATATTAGTACCCAATCCACGCATTCGCCAGATGACCAATGGTTAGAAGAAAGTATCAGTCCCCTTCCAATCTGGTAGGGGAGAAAGTTGCTCAAATGGCGTGTTGGGCCACTTGGGGGGAGTCCAATCGAGGGAGTGCTAGCTGAGGCCATGCCAATTGGGTGACTGGCTCATGAGCACCAATGGCAAGAAGGCTCGGGAAGAGTGGCCCAATGGTGTAAGCTGGTGGTTTTTACAAACTCAGCCAGTCCAGTGTCCTTTTTGATGGAATACTTAGAGTCATGGGGCTGTTACAGCAGAGTTAAAGATGCAGCTTTAGGTCCGCGGTTAGAAAATGGAAACTGCCTGACAAGCCCTCATCCTGAAAGAAAAAATAATTCCAAATAGACATAACTTAACTACTGTGATGTACAACTGTTTGGGCAGATTGCCCACCTCTACCTTATTTAAGGACAATTAGCTACAGTTAAGCAAAGGCACAAACTGTAGTGTGAACCCAGCCCTGCGGCACATTTCCAATCCAGTCACAATCCATATTGTGCCTAAGGTGCTCTCGCGGTTCTGTGCCGTACATATTAACAGGTGGTTGGTTAGCTGGATAGTGGACAGACCAAAACTGGGAGTGCTTGTAGAGGCCATGTCAAATGGATGACTTTGCCCAAGCCCACCAATTGCAAGAAGGCCCAGGAAGAGCTGGCTCTAAGGGGGCAACCTGGTGGGTTTAGTCATACTTAGACTAGCACGACTTAGTCAGTGTAGAGCGCCTTTTTTAATGGTGGAAGTACGAAGGGTACTGGGTCTGTTTACTGTGGAGAAGAAGATTGTGCGGTTGGAAATGAAGATCGCACGGTTGGAAAACGGTAACTGCCTGACCTGCCCTGATCATGAAGAGAAAAAAAATGGCTATCACCAAACTACAGTAATGACGAATTGTTTAGGTGGACTGCCCGTTTCAAACATATTAAGGACTCAATCAGTTATAACACTACAAAGATAATAAAAAAATATAGTAAAAAGTAATACAACAGCATAAACACTCCTGTAACCCAAGCAATGCAGTATATTTTTTTAAAAAATTAGTCATTATACCCATAGTGTTTTTGCAGTTTTGTTGCTGCAAAAAGGAATTGGAGATTGGGTGGCTGGTTCTTGGAGAGACCCAATCCGGGGCCTTTTGTCGATTTAGTGCACCAATTGTTTTATTTCTATCTACTACCAGTGGCGGGGAAGGAGAATTAGACATTTACAATATCAGTTAAGGCAAAAGGTGCACAAATAACCACCTATGACAAACTGCGCTCCTCCCGAACCAATGACCAGGTCCCTGCAAGTGAGCGTTTAGACAGGTCTTTCCTACAGCAGCCTCCCCATCATATTGGGCATCTTTTAACCATTTCCATTGGCTTCTCCAATAAGTTCTGGCCACCCCATTGGCCAGTTTGCCCCAGTACACTCCACTGGGCAAAGAATGACCAGAGAATATATAACTTAAACACAGCTTGAATATAGACAGTTTAACAAGATTATGCATTGTTGCTTTAACAGAATTGTTGGGATCATGCATACTGTTTTATTGAACCAAAAAAGGCTGAACAGGCAACATGACTTTACAGATCTTTTCTGTGTATTTTTCTTTTTCTTTTGCTTAGCAGGTTGAACAGAACCATTTCTGTTCTCGTTTTCTAACCGCTGGCTGAAAACTGCACCAGTACCTGTTAAAACAACAGAGCAAAGACAAAGTTAAATGTGATAGTAATCTCACCTATCACAGGTTCATTAAATTCATAACAAAATTTACACTGAAAATGGTTTTAACATACCCACCAGGAAGTGTTGTTACCAAATTCAAGAGCGGCCACTATTTAATCAGGCCCTCAGTGTTAAACCAATCTGGATGAACAATCTTTTGCATATTACTGATGGACAACCCATACAGGCCGTACGACAGTTTGATAAGCAGCGACTAACCATAGCTGTTACCACCTACCATTTGATTGGTCCCTGAATACAAATGGTTACAAATAGTTTCAAATGTCTTTTTAAAGTTGTATAGTGGCTAAGTATCATGTGCTTTATAAATATAAGTGAGGATTCATTACTGTAACAGAATCTCTTTTTAACTCTGATGAAGTTCGAAAAAACAATAAACGGAAAAAAGCGCTAAGTAACAGCTCAGCCTCCCCATGTATTCCTTCCATCTTTAGAGCGAAAAAGTGAAGTTGTTTATATATATATATATATATATATATATATATATATATATATATATATAATCTATATGTGGATAGATAATGTATATAATATATATATATATATATATATATATATATATATATATATATATATATACACACATAACATACATACATACATACAACACACGCATGCACACACACACACACACACACACACACACACACACACACACACACATATATCTATCATAAGTCATGCACTACAGTGACACAACTTCTTCTTATGATTCATGCACACCAGTGACCCAGTTCTTATAATGAGTCATGCACATAGTGACACAGTTTTATAATGAGTCATGAACACCCATGCTGTAGTTGTTATAATAAGTCATACACATCATTTACAATTCTTAAAATGAGCAATGCACATCAGTGACACAGTCCTATAATGAGTCACACACACCAGTGATGCAGTTCTTATAATGAGTCATTTAACAGCAGTGACACAGTTCTTATAATGAGTCGCAAACACCAGTGACAGAGTTTTAAGTATGAGTCGCACACCAGTGATGTAGATTTTATAATGTGTCATACACACAAGTGACACAATTCGTATCATGAGTCATGCACACCAGGAACACAGTTCTTAATTGGAGTCATGGACACCAGTGACACAGTTCATATAATGAAGAATGCACACTAATGACATAGTTCTTATAATCAGTCATGTACACTAGAGACACAGTCCTTATAAAGAGTCATGCACACCCGTGATGCAGTTCTCATAATGAGTCATGCACACTAGAGACACAGTCCTAATCATCAGTCATGCACAGTAGTGACAGACTTCATATAATGAGACTTGCACATCAGTGACACATTTCTTATACACCAGTGACAAGTCATCATAAGTCACACACACTACAGACACAGATCTTATCATCCGTCACACACACTAATGACAATCTAATAATGAGCCTTGCCTACCAGTGACACATTTCTTATAAGAAGTTATGCACACCAGTTTTTATAATGAGTCACGCACACCACTGACATGGTTTTTATAATGAGTCATGCACACCAGTGACACAGTTCTTATACTGATTCATGGACAGCAGTGACACAGTTCTTGTAAAGAATCAAGCACTCCAGTGCCATAGTTCTTATATTGAGTTATATACAACAGTGATAGATTTCTCATGATGAGCCATGCACACCAGTGACACAGTTCTTAAAATGTGTCATACACACCAGTGATACAGTTCTTACAATGAGCCATGTACACCATTGACACAGTCCTTATAAGTGATGCATACCAGTGACACAGTTCTTATAATGATTCTTGCACACCAGTGACAGTTCTTATAATCATGCACATGAATGATTCAGTTCTTGTAAAGAGTCATGCACACCAATGACACAGTCTTTATCATGAGTCAAACACACTAAAGATACAGTTCTTTTACTCAGCCATGGACACCAATCACAAATTTCTTATAATAAGTCAAGCATACCAGTGACAAACTTCTTATCATGAGTCATGCAAACTAATGACACAGTTCTTATAATGAGTCACGTACACTATTGATACAGTTCTTATAATGAGTTATGGACACCAGTGACACAGTTCTTATAATGAGTCACATACACTATTGATACAGTTCTTATAATGAGTCACATACACTATTGATACAGTTCTTATAATGAGTCATGGACACCAGTGACACAGTTCTTATAATGAGTCACGTACACTATTGATACAGTTCTTATAATGAGTCATGTACACTACACTATTGATACAGTTCTTATAATGAGTCATGTACACTATTGATACAGTTCTTATAATGAGTCATGGACACCAGTGACACAGTTCTTATAATGAGTCATGTACACTATTGATACAGTTCTTATAATGAGTCATGGACACCAGTGACACAGTTCTTACAATGAGTCATGTACACTATTGATATAGTTCTTATAATGAGTCATGCACACTATTGATACAGTTCTTATAATGAGCCATGGACACCAGTGACACAGTTCTTATAATGAGTCATGTACACTATTGCTACAGTTCTTATAATGAGTCATGTACACTATTGCTACAGTTCTTATAATGAGTCATGTACACTATTGATACAGTTCATATAATGAGTCATGGACACCAGTGACACAGTTCTTATAATGAGTCACGTACACTATTGATACAGTTCTTATAATGAGTCATGTACACTATTGATACAGTTCTTATAATGAGTCATGGACACCAGTGACACAGTTCTTATAATGAGTCACGTACACTATTGATACAATTCTTATGAGTCATGTACACTATTGATACAGTTCTTATAATGAGTCATGTACACTATTGATACAGTTCTTATAATGAGTCATGGACACCAGTGACACAGTTCTTATAATGAGTCATGTATACTATTGATACAGTTCTTATAATGAGTCATGGACACCAGTGACACAGTTCTTATAATGAGTCACGTACACTATTGATATAGTTCTTATAATGAGTCATGGACACCAGTGACACAGTTCTTATAATAAAGTAAAAACACCAAAAAGGAAACGATAAAATACAAACACAGAACTATTGAATTGAAAGTTATTTAATTAATTTGATTTAAATTTTGGGTCATGTGATTCAGTGACATAATTGTATTTAAGTGATTGTAGTGAGTAAGGTCTTTTTTCTGAAGAAGCTCAGTTTGAATAAAGTGAGTGAAAGCGCTAAAACAGTTCTGTTTGGATTTTATTGTTTCCTTTTTGGTGTTTTTACTTGGTTTGAGTCTCGTTTGATCATCATTCTTTGACAGTTCTTATAATAACACATGCACACCAGTGACAAAATTTGTAATTGAGTCACACAAACCAGTGATACAATTTGTATCACGAGTCATGCAGACTTGTGATACAGTTCTTATAATGAGTAATTCACAGTAGTGACATAGTTCTTATCATGAGTCTTGCACAGCAGTGTCACACTTCTTATAATGAGTCCTGCACACCAGAGTCACAGGTCTTATAATGAGTCATGCACATTGTGACACAGTACATATCATGAGGGGTGCACCCTGGTGGCACAGTTCTTATTCTGAGTCACGTACACCAGTGACACAGTTCTTATAATGAGCCCTGTTCATCAGTGACACACTGTTTGTAATTAGCCATGCACACCAGTGACACAGTTCTTATCAGGAGTCATACACACCAGTGACTCAGTTCTTACAATGAGTCATGCACGATAATGACATAGTTCTTATAATAAGATGCACACACCCACACACCAGTGACACAGATTTTATTATGATTCACGCACACCAGTGACACAGTTCTTACAATGAGTCATGCATGATAATGACATAGTTCTTATAATAAGATGCACACACCCACACACCAGTGACACAGATCTTATTATGATTCACTCACACCAGTGACACAGTTCTTATAATGAGTCATGCACTCTAGTGACACAGTTCATATAAAGAGTCACGGACACCAGTCACACAGTTCTTATCATGATCATGCATACAATTGACATGGTTCTTATCATGATTCATGCACATTAGTGACACAATTTCTTATCATGAGTCATGCATACCAGTGACAAAGTTCTTATTATGAGTCATATATACCAGTGACACAGTTCTTATAATCAGTTATGCACACCAGTGACACAGTTCTTATAATGAACCATGCACATTAGTGACACAGTTCTAGTAAAGAGTGAAACACTCCAGTGCCATAGTTCTTATATTGAGTCATGCACAACAATGACACATTTCTTTTGTGTGCTAATGAGCCATGCACACAAGTGATAGAGTTCTTAAAATGAGTCATGTACACCAGTGACACAGTCCTCATCACAAGTGATGGACATCAGTGACACAGTTGTTATAATGAGTCATGCACACCAGTGACAAAGTTCTTATATCATGCATACAAAAGTCCTTTTCATGAGTCATGCACACTAAAGATACAGTTCTTATAAACAGTCATGGACACCAAAGACACAGTTCTTATAATAAGTCATGCACACCAGTGACATAATTCTTATCATGGTTCATGCAAACTAATGAAGCAGCTCTTATAATGAGTTACGGACACCAATGACACAGTTCTTATAATAAGTCATGCACACCAGTGACACAATTTCTAATTATGAGTCACGCAAACCAGTGACACAATTCTTATCACAAGTCATGCACACTAGTGACACAGTTTTTATAATGAGTAATTCACAGGAGAAACACAGTTCTTATCATGAGTCTTGCACAGTAGTGTCACACTTCTTAGAATGAGTCCTGCACACCAGAGTCACAGTTCTTATAATGAGTCGTGCACATTGGGACACAGTCCATGAATGGTGCAGTCTGGTGGGACACTTTTTATAATGGTCATGCACCAGTACATAACACTTATCATGGGTCATACACACTTGTGACACAGTCCTTATTCAGAGTCACGTGCACCAGTGACACAGTTCTTATAATGAGTCACCCACACCAGTGACCCAGTTCCTATCATGAGTCACTGAGTCATGCACACCAGTGACACAGTTCTTATAATGAATCATGTTCACCAGTGACACACTTCTTATAATTAGCCATGCACACCAGTGACACTTATGAGGAGTCATACAGACCAGTCACTCAGTCCTTACAGTGATTCATGCACAATAATGACACAGTTCTTATAATAAGACACACACACACACACACACACACACACACACACACACCAGTAACATCGATCTTATGAGTCATGTACACCAGTGACACAGTTCTTATAATGAGTTATGCACTCTAGTGACACAGTTCTTATAACGAGTCATGCACACCAGTGACACAATTTCTTATCATGAGTCATGCAAACCAGTGACACAGTTCTTATTGAGTCATGCACACTAGTAACACAGTTCTTATAATGACTCAAGTACACTAATGACACGGTTCTTATAAGCAGTCATGCATACCAATGTCACAGTTATTATCAGAAGTCATACATACCAGTGAATAAGTTCTTACAATGAGTCATGCACAAACATGACACAATTCTTATAATGAGTTACACACACACCAGTGACACGGTTCTTATGAATCATGCACACCAGTGTCACAATTTCTTATCATGAGTTATGCAAACCAGTAGCATAGTACTTATAATGAGCCATGCATCCCAGTGGCACACGTCTTATAATCAGTCATGCACACCAGTGACACAGTTTTTATCATGAGTCTTCCACAACAGTAACATAGTTCTTATAATTAGTCATGCACACCATTGATACAGTTCTTATCATGAGTCATGTACATTAACAACACAGTTCTTATAATGATTCAAGTACAATAGTGACACAGTTTTTATAATCAGTCATGCACACCAGTGACACAGTTCTTATCAAAAGTCATACACAACAGTGAATCAGTTATAATGTGCCACTCATACCAGCAACATCATATCATAAGTCATGCACACTAGTGACACAGTTTTTATAATAAGTCATGCACACCAGTGATACCATTTTTAAAGTGAGACATGCACACCAGTGACACAGTTCTTATCATGAGTCATGCACACCAGAGCCACAATTCTTATAATGAGTATGCACACCAATGACAGAGTTCTAACCATGAGTCACACACTCTAGAGACACAATTTTTATAATGAGTCACTAACATCAATGACAAAATTCTTATAATGTGTCAGGCACACCTGTGACACAGATCTTCTAATGAGTCACACATATCAGTGACACAGTTATCATGAGTCATGTACCCCAGTGACACAATTTTTATAATGAGTCATGCATACCAGTGACCAGTGGCACAGTTTTTATCATCAGTGTTGCACATCAGTGACACACTTAATATGATGAAACATGCACACCAGTCTTATGGTTCCTATAATGAGCCGTGCACACCAGTGAAGTAGTTCTTATTATGAGTCTTGTACATGCATGACACAGTTCTTATCATAAGACACTCAGTCATGCACATCTCTGACACAATTATTATGAGTCATGTACACTAGTGACACAGTTCTTATAATGAGTCATGCATACCAGTGACACTGTTCCTATCATGCCTATTGCACACAAGTGTGACAGTTCTTATAATCAGTCAAGCACATGAGTGACAGTTCATAGGTTCATAGGTAAGTACTAGGCTATCTGTCCAAGGGCATTTGTAAGCCTAGCCAGAATATGTTGGCTTTTGCAAACCCCTTAGATTAGTTCCCTGTGCCTCTGTCCAGCAGAGCCATTAGTTCCCTGTGCCACTGTCCAGCAGAGTCACTGCAGTGATCCCCAGGGTAAATGTTCTGTTTCCCATCCACCCATCAAGGTTTTTCTTGAAGAGTGTTAGTGAGGGGCTCTGCCTGATGTATACTGGAATCCTGTTCCAAAGCATGGGGAGTCTCTGGGACAGGAATCTATCCCTCCAGTATGTCCTTTTTTTTTTTTAGGTGGAGCATGTCCATCAATTCTGGATGTATGTCAGGCAGAGATCACCTCTGAGTAAGCGGGATGCAATCGAGTACAGCTGGAGTTTCTTGAGTCAGGCTGCATGGGGCATCTGTTTGAGGCCAGTAATCCTCTTGGTGAGGTACTTTTGTGGTCTTTCCAGCTGTTGCAGGTGTCTTGTAAGGTACATCCCAAATGGGGTGTTGTATTCTATGATGGGTCTAATGAGTGATTAGGTGGGCCACATAGAAGGATTTTCTAACCAACTTGGCAATATGATTATCAAAGGAGAGATTACTATCTACTTGGGTCCTCAGACCCCTTATTAGATTTTCTGTATTTAGGGGACTACCACCTATGTGGTAGTTCGCGGGTACTTTGTTTTTTCCAAAGGGGATGACTATGCACTTTTTGGCATTTAGCTTGAGGCCATGATTTTGACACCAGGTATCCGTCTCAGTGAGACCCATATGGAGGGTGTCTGTATCCGCCAGAGAATCCATTATGGCCCCTAGTTTGCAGTTGTCTGCAAACTTGATCAGTCATAGTCCTCCTATGCTTGCCTGTACCTCTGAGAAGTATATACCGAACAGGAGGGGTCCTAGGACTGAGCCCTGGGGGATGCCACTTGTAACCGGTTTAGAGTCAGACATAGAGCCTGCAACTCTCACTATGTGGGTTCTATCCATGAGCCAGTTGACAACCCATCTCGTGACATAGGGGTTTATATTCAAGCTGGTGAGCTTGTCTATAATACTAGAATGGGGAATTGTGTTGAAAGCCTTTGTGAGGTTTAGGTAGGCTGTGTGGACCTCCTTTCCCTCATCTAATGCCTTGGTAACCATCTCAAAGAAGTCCACCAGGTTTAGGAGGCTTGATCTTCCCTTAACAAAGCCAAACTGGGTAGGGTCCAAGGTTTGGAGGTTCCCAGTGGCTCTGTTAATGAGTTCCATGATAATGCGTTCCATAGCCTTGCAGACCAGGCTAGTCAGGCTTATAGGGCGATAGTTCCTTGGGTTCGTTGTGGCTCCACCTTTGTGGAGTGGGATAACTGTTGCTGTGCACCACTCTGTGGGTACATAGCCTGTAGAGAGGCTGAGTTTGAACAGTGTGTTTAGATGAGGGGTTAGTTAATTTTGGAGCTCTTGTAAGACACAGCCTGGGACACCGTCCAGTCCCATTCAAGTTGTGTTTTTGACTTTGGATAGGGTTGCTTTACCCTGTATCGGTGATTGATGGGGCCCTACATTCTTCTGGTGTGGTTATGGGCCCTTTAGGGGGTGAGAGGGGGGTGAAGTTTGCACTAAACCTGTCTGCCAGAATGTTGGCAATATCAGTCGGTTCAGTGTATTTTGTGCCATTCTGCACTAACTCAGAGCAGATCTAAGAGTTTCCACTTAGGTTCTTGACATAGCTAAAGAACGCATTGTGGTTATCTTTGGAGTCATTGGCAATTTTTCTTTCGAAACTAGCCCTGAATGATTTAATGAGGGATCATAGTTTCTTGCTGATACTGATCAGGGATATCTTTCCTTCTTGGGATTTTACTCTTTTCTGTACTAGTTTCCTCCATCTGTTGTATAGCTTGTTTATGACAGGGGTCCACCAGACTGGTTTCCTTTTCTTGGAGGAGTGAGTCTTGGTTTTACATGGGATAGCACGATCCATGCATTCCTGCAAATGCTCATAGAGTGCCTTTGTAAAGGTTTCAGCAGCTTGGACAGCATTGTCCTTTAGCATGGGGGCTATGAACCTTCCCACCTTGTTCTTAAGTAACGTGAAGTTTGCTTTTGAAAAGTTTTTCATGGTGGTTTCCTTGATTGGGGGTGGGGGTGGAATGTGGATATCCAGAGTGATTAGTCTATGGTCTGATCTAACCAGCAAGGGGTTTGTGGAACACCGGTCGCCCATGTTGGTGATGACCAGGTCCAATATGTTGTTCCCTCTGGTGGGGGTGTTGACCAGTTGATCCAGGGCGTTTGAGTTTATAAATTCTAGGAAGTGTGAAGTTTGCTTTTGAAAAGTTTTTCATGGTGGTTTCCTTGATTGGGGGTGGGGGTGGAATGTGGATATCCAGAGTGATTAGTCTATGGTCTGATCTAACCAGCAAGGGGTTTGTGGAACACTGGTCGCCCATGTTGGTGATGGCCAGGTCCAATATGTTGTTCCCTCTGGTGGGGGTGTTGACCAGTTGATCCAGGGCGTTTGAGTTTATAAATTCTAGGAAGTGTTGAGCAAGGGAGTTAGTACTTGAGTAGTTCTCCCAGTTTATGTTTGGGTAATTGAAATCACCCAGTATTAGGGTGTTTAGTAGGACCTTCATATTTCTCAGTGTCTCCAGAAATGCGGAATGGGGGTCCTGGACCATGGTGGGTGATCTGTAGCAAGCTACAATTTGGATTGCAGTTTTGCCCGTTGTTAGTTGCACATGGATGATCTCTGATGCATTGTGCTGTGCCACTAACCTGGAGGTGTGGGTATCCTTGATGAATATGGATACACCCCTGCCTTTTGTGATTCGGTCCTGGTTCTGTAGCCAAAAGGTATGGTATGAGTTATAGCCTAGTAGTGCTGGGGTGCTCTCAGTAGCCTTAAACTAGGTTTCTGTTACTGCACAGATGTCGATGTTCTCCATACTGAGGAGTGCCTCGAGTGCGTGCATTTTGAGGTTTAAACTTCTTGCATTGAGTAGCATTACCCTCAGTTTTTGGTTACTTGTGCTATTTATGGTGGTGGGTTTGTCTTTTGAACCTTGCCTAAAAAAGGCACTATGGAGCAGCAAGAGCCTTGGCCAATATTCGAAAGCCTAAGGGTGACAGGTGCAAGCCATCTCTTGCAAAGGTCGAGCATGTCATCCCAGGTGGACAGATAATGGATCCCCTTTGAATGACACCAGAAACTTAGCCAATTGTTGAAATTGATGTTTTTTTCTTTATACTGTGGCATCATTCTTGGTGAGGGCAGGATGCTAGTCAGGGTCATACCGGCCTGGGCTACATGATCAGAGAGCTCTTCCATGTCTCTTTTCATGTAGTCCAGGGAGGTATGTCTCAGGTCATTCACACCAACATGGATAATGACAGAGTCATATTTGTACTTGTTCTGGAGTGACCTGAGTGCTTGTGTTAAGTGGAGGATCCTGGCATCAACAGGCAGCTAACTGTAACCTTCTCCTTGTCCAGCCTAGTTAGTGGGACATCAGTGTGCCTGACTATAGAGTCACCTACTAGTGTGTTGGGTATGCTATTTTGCATTAAGGGCTGAGATTGTGTGGCACACTGATTATGTGAAGTATGTGTTTCATGGTTGGTGATGGGGTGTGGAGTTTGCTTGGATGTCTGCTTTGGAGGTCTCTGTTGCTTTTGCAGATTTTTATTTAGAGCCTCTGAGTATGTTTTCATGTATTCATGTGTGTTATCTGCCGGTGTTGGTTTATTAGGTCTATGTGAGACTGGTTGTGTGTTGCAAGCACTTATCATGAGTCATACGCACTAGTGACACAGTTCATATAATGAGTGATGCACACTAGTGACACTGTTCTTATAATTTGTCATGCACACAGGTGAGACAGTTCTTATGAGTCATGCACACCAATGACACAGTTCTTATCATGAGTCATGCACTGTAGTGACACAGTTCTTATAATGTGCCATGCACACCAATGACACAGTCCTTATGAGTCATGTACACAGTGACTCAATTTATTATCATGAGTCATGTACACTAGTGACACAATTCTTATAATGAGCCATGCACACCGGGGACACATTTCCTATAGTTAGTCATGCACACCAGTGGCACAGTTTTATAGAGTCACTCATACCAGGGACACAATTTTTATAATGAGACATGCACACCAGTGAAACAGTTCTTATAATGAGTCCTGTACACCAGCAATACAGTTGCTACAATGAGTCACATGGAACAGTTACACAACTGTTAACGAGTCATTCACACCAGTTACACAGTTCTTAACAGGAGTCGAGTCCACTAGTGGCATAATTTTTATCATGAGTCATACACACCAGTGGAACGTCTTATAATGAATCATGCAGACAAGTGACACAGTTCTTATAATGAGTCATGCACACAAAGGACCAGTGTTTGTAATGTGTCATGCACACAAGTGACACAATTCTTATCTTGAGTCATGCACACCAATGACATATATCTTATAATGAGTCATGCATATCTGCGATACAGTTCTTGCAATGAGTCATGCACATAACCCAGTTATTATAATTAGTCATGCACATCAATGGCACGGTTCTTATAATGAGTCATGCACACCAGTGATGCAGTTCTTAGAATGAGTCATGTACACCAGTGACACATTTCTTATAATTAATCATGCACACCAGTGGCTCAGTTCTTGTAATGAGTCACACACACCACCGATACAGTCCTTCTCATGAGTCATGAACACCAGTGTCGCAATACTTATTGCGAGTTATGCAAACCAGTGATGCAGTTCTTATAACGAGTCATGCAAACCGGTGATACAGTTCTTATGCTGAATCATATGCATCAGTGAAACAGTGCTTATGATGACTCTTGGACACCAGTGACACAGCTTTTATATTGAGTCATGCAAACCAATAACTCAGTTATTACAATGAGTCAAGCTCATTATTGCTAGAGTTCTTATAATGAGTCAAGCACACTCTTGCTGCAGTTCTTATAATGAGTCATGCACACCAGTGACACAGCTCTTAAGATGAGTCATGCACACCAGTCACTCAGTCTTATCATGAGTCTTGCACAGCAGTGTCACAGTTCTTACAATGAGTCATGCACACCATGACACAGTATATAGCATGAGTCATGCACCCCAGTGGCAGACTTCTTATAATGGTCACGCACACCAGTGACAGAATTCTTATGAATCATGCACGCTTGTGACACAGTTCTTATTCCGAGTCACGTACACCAATGACAGAGTTCGTATACTGAATCACACACACCATTGCAACAGTTCTTGTAATGAATCATGTACACCAGTGAAACAGTTATCATCATGAGTCATGCACACCAGTGACACAGTTTTTAAAAGAAGTCACCCACAACAGTGAAACAGTTCCTATCATGAGTCATGCATACCAGTGACACAGTTCTTATAATGAGCCTTGTTCACCAGTAACACACTTCTTATAATCAGTCATGCAGACCAGTGACACTGTTTTTTATCATGTGTTTTGCACAACAGTAAAATAGGTTTGATAATAGTATTGCACACCAGTGACACAGTTATCATGAGTCATACACACTAGTGACACATTTCATAAAATGACTCAAGTACACTAGTGGCACAGTTCTTATAAGCAGTCATGTACACCAGTGACACAGTTCTAATCATGAGTCACACACACCAGAGACACAGTTTTTATAATGTGTCACTCACACCAGTGACAAAATTCTTAAAACGAGTCAGTGACATAGTTCTTATAATTAGTCATGCACACAAATGACACACTTCTTATAAGTCATGCAGACCAATGACACAATTTCTAATTATGAGTAATGCAAACCAGTGACTTTGTTCTTATAATGAGTCACCTACTCCAGTGGCACAATTCTTATGAGTCATGCACACCAGTAACACAGTTATTATAAACAGGGACACAATTCCTATAATGAGTCATACACACCAGTGACAGTTTTTATAGGGTCACTCACACCAGTGACATGATTCTTATAATGTGACATGCACACCAGTGACACGGATCATATAATGTGTCACATATACCAGTGAAATAATTCTTAGAATGAGTCATGTACACCAGCAGTACAGTTCCTACAAGTCACATACAACATTTACACAATTCCTATATTCTTAATAGAAGTCAAGTCCACTATTGACATAATTCTTTATCATTAGTCACACACACCATTGGCACATTTCTTATAATGAAACATGCACACCAGTGACACAGTCCTTATAACGAATCATCACACCAGTGAAACAGTTCTTATAATGAGTCATGTACACCAGTGACACAGTTCTCATAATGAGTCATGCACATTAGTGACACAGTTCTTATAATGAGTCATGCACACAAGTGACGGGTCCTATAATGAGTCACAGACCCGTGACCAATTGTTTTAGAGAGTTATAATGAATCATGCACACCAGTGACCAGTGCATTTTATAAGTCATGCACACAAGTGACACAAGATATGCAGATAAGTGGCACAGTTCTTATTATGAGTCATGTACACCAGTGACTCAGTTCTTATAATGACTCACACACACCAGTAACACAGTTCTTATAATGCATCATGCACACAAGTGGCACACATCTTATAATGAGTCATGCATACCAGTACTGCAGTACTTATAGTGAATCCTGCAAACCAGTGAAACAGGTCTTATGAGTCTTGCACACCAGTGACACAGTTCTTATAATGAGTCATACATACATGTGACAGTTTGTATAATGAGTCACAGACCTGTGAAAAGTTGTTTTAGTGAGTCATGCACACCAGTGACACAACTTTTATCACGAGTCATCCACACCAGTGACACATTTCTTATAATGAGTCACACACACCAGTGACACAGCTTTTATTATTAGTCATGTGCACCAGTGAGTGACACAGTTCTCATAATGAGTCATGGACGCTAGGGATATATTTTTTCTAATTAGTCATGCACACCAGTGACACAGTTGTTATCATGAGTCATGCACACCAGTGACACAGTTCTTATCATGAGATGTTAAGTTGTCTATCTCACCTTCGTTTCTTGCTTGTTGGGATCGGAGCCAATCCTCAGCTCTGACTCAGCCATCTTCTATAGCTTGAAAGCTGTTTACTGGCTCGAGGCTACCCCTTATCCCATGATGCCTAGTGCTAGCTACCCAGATCTCATTTGCCGCTTCTGCTGCGAGGTTCATTATTACTGGCTCAGGCTGTAGTAAGTTAGTTTAAATACTTTTTCTAGCTATTTAGGGGATTTTTTTCTGATATATTTTTGATAGTTTAATCTTTCAATATATTATTAACTAGCTTGTAGTTTTAGTGTATTTGAATTTCCTCTAAGAACTCGTTTAAGTTAGAGAGTTCTTCCCCTCCCCCCTTCCCTGTTTTTCCTTCTTCTTGTAGCGTTTTTGTTTAGCTTAGTCTCCTTTAGTTTATAGGTAGCCGTTTAAGTTAGAGGCTTCCTATTTAAAAAAAAAAAACACTTTTCACTGTAGTTTATAGATTAGTGTTTATAGAGTCTTTATAGTTTTTGTTGTTTGGGCCTTTGGGCCAAAGTTTTTCTCTGTAGAGATGTCTAAAGAATCCAAAGTATCTGGATTCAAGAAGTGTGACTCATGCTGTCAGAAAATGTCTCTGACAGATGGGCACACTTCTTGCATCTATTGCTTAGGTGCAGTGCACCTGCAGGACTCTTGTTCTGTATGCCATGCATTCAGCCCAAGGGTTCTGCAGGAGCGAAAAAATAAGTTGATTTTAAGGGGTCTCCTTAAGCCCCAAGATTCACCAGCCAAGGCTCAGCCGGTGAAATCTTCCAAACTAACCAAATCGTCTGCTCCCAGCTCGGAGCTGTCATTGGTCCAAGCATTACCAACTACCTCAGCTCTGGCCGGAACTGAGGAGGCTGCTTCCCAGTCGGCTCCACCAGTATCATCGAAGCCATCTCGGATCCACAAGAGACCGAGGTCCCCTTCCTTAGAGTCGATTCATTCGGCCCCTCGGTCTCCCCTATTGCAAAGTGACAGCAGTTATAAATCCTCCCACTCCTCTTAGTCTTCCAGACTCTCAGACCATGATGTGGAGAGAGTGGTCAGTAGGTTGTTGAAATCGAAGGCACTAGCCAAAATGCTATCCAGCCCTCCTTAACAGGTGTCGGCTCCATCTACTTTAATCAATGTTCCTCCTCCGACTCCTCGGAGCCGGAGTTTGTTGGGGTTCAAATCGTGGAACCGTCAGCACCGATAACTATTTCCCCTTCGGTTATGTCATCAGCTCCGATCCCCTCGATACTACCTTCAGTTGAGGGATCTGGGTGCCGGGACTCCCTCATCAGCTCCGAGGGGGCGAGTGGCATTGGACCCTTGTCCGACCCCATTCTCCCTCTCGGAGCTTCGACGCAGGTGAGCTTGGCTCCTACATCGGCCTTGGAGCCGTCCCCCTCAGTGCGGAGGAGGATTCCTGTTTCCTCGGAGCCGGACCCTTCTTTACATTGTGGCAGGGATGCCTTCGATGTCATGAGGAGTGTACTGGCCCATGAGTCAGCACCACATTCAACCCCAATGGCTCCGTCCCCTGTAGTACCTGCGTCAACTTCTGTCTCTCCTCCAGACCCCAAGCATGGGGAACCAGCACTCCAGAGCACCCCACTGGGTGTTTCCTCCTCTTCTGAAGCCTCCCCTGATCATTCAGAGGAAGCCCCTCGGAAGAGAAAGTGCAAGAGGAAGCACATTGACTCCCCTAGGTCTGTCACTTCAGATGTGGATTTGGATGAATCAGAAGGGTCCCTTAGATCCCCTCTGAAGATGGTTCCTTTTTGGACATCCTAGAAATGCATAGGCAGAGGGGGAACTGGACTTCCCTAGCCCCTACTGAGGATGAATCCATATTCCTGGATGCGTTTGGTTCTCACCCTTTTACTTCCTGGGTGTCTTCCCCCTTTGATCCACTAATGTCGGTGGTGGCTTGAAGGGCTTGGTCAGCCCCAGACACAGTGGAACCAACCCCGAGGAGGCCCAGCAAATTTATTACTGCACCCCCTGACAAACAGTTCCTTACAAAGGGTGTTCCTGTGGATGCCATGTGGGTAGCAGCGGCCACTAAAAAGGAATTAGTGGAGACTTCTTCCTCTATCCATCCTCCTAACAAGGAGTCTAGGACTATGGACAGATATGGGAAGTGAATGTTTGCTTTAGTGACCTTCTCCATGAGGTCACTGAATTACTTATGCCATTTTACCAGACTTCAGAGGGATTTCTTAAAAGAGCTTGTAGATACCCTCCAGGATCAATCAGCTGAAGGAGTTCAAGCTAAAGTAGCTTCTCAACTGGTGACCCTTAATCCAGTGGTTAACTCCTCCATGAGGCTCATTTCTTATGCAGACGATAGTGCGAGTAGAGCCACAGGCACAGGTGTGATTGTTTGGAGACACACATGGATGCAGTTGTGTAATTTTGCGGAGCCCTTTAGAGTGTCATTCACCAACACCCCCTTTGACGGTTCATTTCTCTTTGGACCACAGGTGAAGGACACTCTCACTAGGTGTGAACAGGAAGGCAAGACTCCCTCTGCCATATGAGTCAGTTTTTCCACTCCTTCCAGACCATATCCCAAAGATCAAAAGAGTGGAAAAATGTGGTTTCGGAAATCCCAGGGAGCCTTGCCTGATACACGTAGTGATTTTTCCTCCAGGGGCAGAGGAGGGAATAACAACAACAGATGCCGCCCTTGAGGCAGAGGGGGTCAGCAGAACCAGGGCAGCAGAGAATCATTCTCTGACAAGCCCTTCCAGCACCCCTGAAGGGTTGCCCGGCTGCCCGCCTCTGGAGGCAGTCGGGGGAAGACTTTCACTGTACCCAAAAGCCTGGCAAGACATTACGCGAGACAAATGGGTACAATCAATCATATCCGGAGGCTACATAATCCCCTTCTTCCAATCTTCCCAATCATCAAACAGATCCCCCCAGATGTTCCACCCAATCTGAGGGCCCAAGCAGTCACAGAAATTTCAAGATTGCTAGAAAAAAAAAGAGTCATCCAGGAAGTACCGGCAGACCAACTTGGATCCGGAACTTACTCAAGGTTCTTTTTGGTACCAAAAAAGACAGGGGACTGGAGACCAATTTTGGATCTCAGCAGACTAAACAAGTCTGTTCAAAGAACAAAGTTTTGGATAGTCACGCTTCAGTCCATTCTACCCTTTTTGGGTCAGGACAATTGGATGTGCTCAGTAGATCTCCAGGATGCGTACTACCACATCAAGATGGACAGGCGCTCCAGGAGATTCCTCCGCTTCCGGCTGGGAGCCAGTCATTATCAGTTCAGAGCTCTGCCCTTTGGTCTCATCACAGCCCCCAGGGTGTTCACCAAATGCATGGCAGTGGTCACGGCTCACCTGAGACGTCAAGGATTCCAGGTGTTTCCTTATCTAGACGACTGGCTCCTCACTGCTACTACCAGGCATCAACTTCTTCAAGCCAGAGACTATACAATCGCAATCTGTGCCCAGTTCGGTATTACCATAAATTTTGAAAAGTCTGCCTTGTTGCCCTGTCAATCTATTACCTATATGGGAACAAATCTAGATACAAGAAGTATGTCTGCAAGTCTACCGCCGGACAGGGTGGCCACAATTCGGCAGCAAGTTCATATCCTCATGCAGTGCAAAAAGGTACAAGCCCGGCTGGTCCTTCAGTCTCTGGGTTCTATGGCTGCAGCAATCATTCTGATACCTCTAGCCTGCTTTCACATGCGAATCCTGCAGTGGCGTCTATTCAAACAGTGGTCCTTTCAACAACTCCCCATGTCCCATATGATTATAATTACAGAAACTTGCAAAACACACCTTTCCTGGTGGATGGTCTCCCCGCTAGTGTCTCTGGGCAGACCATTCATCCAACCCCCTCCAGTTGCCACAGTGACCACAGATGCCTCACTGATGGGGTGGGGGGACGTTATCAGGGCAGGACAGTCCAAGGCACATGGCAACCTCATGAGTACCATCTGCACATAAACGTCTTGGAGATGAGAGCCGTGCTTCTAGCGTTGCAAGCACTTGCTCACTCCCTCCTGGGACAATTGCAATTCAAATGGAAAACATGTCAGTGGTGTGGTACATCAACAAGCAGGGCGGAACCAGGTCCTACCCCCTATTTCGAGAAGTACTCAGACTCTGGCAGTGGGCGATTTCCTCCCAACGATTTCTGGTTGCAACGCACATCCCTGGGAAATCCAATGTCATAGCGGACAGGCTCAGCAGAGATATTCTCATGCCTCATGAGTGGTCTCTGAATTAGATAATTGCGGATCTCATCTTCTGCAAGTGGGGACAGCCTTGCTGCAATCTGTTTGCAGCCCCCTTCAACACCAAGTGCAGCAACTACTTCTCCCTTCTACCACTTCCCGGTCATCCTCCCAGAGATGCTCTAGTCCACGATTGGCCTCAGGGACTTCTTTATGCCTTCCCGCCCTTTCCTCTTTTACTCAAACTCATACAGAAAGCGACTTTGTTGGGTTGCAAAATGATCCTCATTGCTCCTTACTGGCCTCGACAGATTTGATTTCCATTCCTGGACCGTTATCTCAAGCAGCCCTGGATCCTAGATCCTATTCCAGACCTCCTGATTCATCAATCAGGAGAGCTGCATCGATCCCTCCAGACTCCCCAGCTCACAGCTTGGTTGATCCAATTCCAACCCTAGCCAGGCTCCCCAGCATTTCCCCAGCTGTGTGTGATATTATTATATCTTCTCACAAATCAGCTACTAGGAAAATGTATGCTAGTAAATGGAAACTTTTCTCTTATTGGGCAGAGGCTAGGAACATAGATCCCTTTTCAGCCCCAGTTCACGAGATCTTAGAATTCCTAACTGAGCTTTTTCACTCTGGATCCACTTCTGCCACAATCAGAGTTCAACTAGCAGCCATTTCTAACTGTCATATTGGCTTTGATAATCTAAATATCATGTCTCATAAGCTGTGTAAAGCCTTTCTTAGAGGGACTAATCTCCCTAGGCCCCCAGTGAGAGATCCCCCTCCTCCTTGGACCTTAATTTAGTATTAACTTCCTTAATTATGCCCCCTTTCAAACCTGCGGCTTCATGCTCCCTTAAGTTTCTATCTTGGAAAACTATTTTTCTGGTAGCTATTACTTCAGCCAAATGTGTATCAGAACTTCAAGCACTAAGCGTTTATTCTCCATACTTAATTTTTCACAATGATAGGGTAGCACTGAGAACTAATCCATCCTTCCTTCCTAAGGTATGTTCAGAAAATAACCTAAACCAATCCATAGACCTTCCAGTGTTCTTCCCTAACTACACCAACAAGGCAGAATACAAATTACACCTTTTGGATGTGCATAGACAATTGCATTTTTATCTGCACAGAACTAAGGATGTAAGGAAGTCAGACCACCTCTTCCTTTCCTATGCTAAGGGTAAACAAGGTCTTCCAGTTTCCAAAGTGACCCTGTCTAGGTGGTTGTCTCACATTATCACCTTCATGTATCAACTAAGGAACAAAGAATTGTCTGCCAAACCAAAAGGACATTCTACTAGGGCTTTAGCTACCTCTGTAGCCTTCCAATCTAGATTACCCATGGACTCTATTTGTGCCGCAGCCACATGGGCAAATCCTCATACCTTTATTTCTCATTACAAGTTAGACATGACCTCCAGGAATAGAGCTAACTTTGGTTCCACTGTTCTGAAGAGTCTGTTCCAATGAGCCACCCAGGATTATAGGTGCTAGGGACGCTGTCCCAACAAGCAAGAAATGAAGGTGAGATAGACAACTTAACATTAAGAAGTTATGTACCTACCATAACGCTCCATGTTAGTTGTATTCATGCCACAAAGAAACACAATGCTGCTCCGGCACAATAAAGGCTGTCCCTTTTCCACAAACCACCACTGCTGTTTGCAAGCACAAGGATAAACGATGTTCCCACGAAGATAAAAATATATTATTTATTTAACAAAAGACTTGTAAAAACAAAACAAAGTTACTGATTAAGCGCTTTCGTCTCCTTAACGGAGACTTCTTCAGAATCTAATTGCACTTGTCAGTCCTGCATTTTATACATTTTGAAATAAACCTTGTTAGCCTATTGGCTAAGCAATTAAACAATTAATTTAATTAAGCAAGCATTCACTTGAACCAATTGGGTTGATACCATAATAAAAGGGCTAGCTCATAATTAAAATCTGTACAAAACTGCTCAATAAATATGGTGAACAATAAACACAAAAACTGATAAATATAAATAGTACACATCCCCTGGTCTCTTAAAATTCAATATTATATCATACCATCAATTAAACATTATATAAATATTATATAAATATTAATAAATATTATTTCATTTTTATATTTTTATAAAAAACTTGAGAGTTAAAAATGTCAACATTTAAAAATGTTAAAATACGTATTGTTAACCAGTAAAAAGTTAATCATTGAAAAGAAATGAATAAACAACCAAGAGATAATATCTCTAATGTCAGAATATATTTAACAGTTTACTATATTCGGATCCATTGCTAATAGTTTCAGTGCAGGGGTAATGGATATATGGTCATTTAGTCCTTTTCCACTACAGGCATCTAGCCTTAACTGCCAGATCATTTCCCTGTACTCTAACTTTGTTTCCCAGTCACCCCCTTGGTCCATGGGCTCTACCTCCACTACCACCCAAAATTTAAAATCAGCTTTTTTACATTCTAATGCATGCCTGTACAATGCATTATTGTCATTGCGTCTGTTAATGTCCCTGATGTGTTCATATATTCTATTTCTGAGATTTCTTACATATAACCCGCCTATACATTATGAAATTTTAAACTTTGAAAAGTGTGTTATTAACAAGATAAGAAATAAATATAATAATGGTACAAAAATGAGATACAATTTAACAATGGTTGAAAAGAAACTATTAAATGATTTAAGTAATAATGACAAAATACGTATTATGAAACCCGATAAAGGTGGGGGGTGGTTATTATGGACAAGTGGGATTACATCAAGAGGATGAAGGACATCTTGGATAGGGATGAACATTATAGTCTGGTTACTAAAAATGAGATTAATATATCATATAGGAAGATAGACCTCATTTTGGAGGACAATTTGCTCACAGGAATGATTGACATTGAACTATATAGGTTCTTAAAAGTACCCAAACCTGTTATACCGGCTATCTTTGGTATACCAAAAATCCACAAGTCATTGTACGATCCACCCATGAGACCAATAGTGGCATCACAAGGGTCCAAAACCCAACCTATGGCTATTTATGTGGACACTATGATAAAAGAATTTTACAAAAAATGTGATCATATCTTAAAGGACTCATGGGACTTTTTGAAGAAAATTGGTGATAGTACTTATATGGACAGTATGTACTTCATTACTATTGATGTAAAAGAACTATTTTCAGTTATCCCCCAAGCAGTTGGCTTAGAATGGTTTGAGAAAACCTTAGTTGAAATGAATTTTCTAACAGCTGTTGATTATAGAACTGTACTTAAAAGTATGGAATTGGTCCTAAAATATAACTATGTTTATTTTGAAGGTGATTATTACCATCAAAAAGAAGGAGTGGCCATGGGCTCTGCCTGTGCCCCCGTATATGCTAATATAATAATGTTGTTCTGGGAAAAGAAATATGTATTTGATTCTATGTATGGTCAGTATATTGTCAAGTATTTCCGGTTTTTGGATGATATTTTTGTTCTTTGGAATGGATCCAATGACCATATTGAAGAATTCATACAGTACATCAACCACACCACTACCTTCTTGCATTTCACACATCAAGTAGGTATAGAAGAAATACACTTCCTGGATGTAAAATTAAGTAAAGATAGTTACAACAAGTGTTATAAGTCAAATATATTAAGAAAGGAGCACTATTCTAATGCGTATTTACATTTTCACAGCGACCATCCTTATCAATTCAAGAAAAATATTGTAAAAGGGCAAATGATTGGGATGTCCAGAATGATTTCTGAGGACATAGATTTTCTAAATGAAATCAATCATGTGGAAAAAATGTTTTTTGAAAGAGGTTACCCTATGGAGTTTATCAGTCCGATAAAAGAATATGTAATTTCAGAGAGGGGTAATAAATATAACCCTCTCTTAACACAAGGTGGTATATTGGTGACTATGGGTGGACCTAATAATATAATGAATAAGAATGTTGATACTCAGAATACATCAGGAATTAATTTCACACCATATTTAACTGTTACATATTACCAGGGTGTAGGGCGGTTGAAAAAAAGTATCTATGATACTTGGGATATGTTTAGGAATATAGCAAATAAAACAGATGTTTTTAAATGTGATATAAAATTTAATTTTAGAAGGAATAAAAACATCAAAAATATTATTGAGAAAAGGAAAATCTTGGACAGGGGGGGCTAACAAGAGACATGGTACTTTTAAATGTGGCAGATGTGCACAATGTTCATATATTGCAGAATTAAAAGAAGTAAGAATACCAAGTCTACATTTAACTATAAAAGCTAAAAAATACAATAGTTGTTACTCTAAAGGTGTTCTTTACCTAGTATTTTGTAAGGCTTGTGGGAGTTACTACATTGGTAAAACCGAAAGACATCTCAGAAATAGAATATATGAACACATCAGTGACATTAACAGAAGCAATGACAATAATGCATTGTACAGGCATGCATTAGAATGTAAAAAAGCTGATTTTAAATTTTGGGTGGTAGTGGAGGTAGAGCCCATGGACCGAGGGGGTGACTGGGAAACAAAGTTAGAGTACAGGGAAATGATCTGGCAGTTAAGGCTAGATGCCTGTAGTGGAAAAGGACTAAATGACCATATATCCATTACCCCTGCACTAAAACTATTAGCAATGGATCCGAATAAAGTAAAATGTTAAATATATTCTGACATTAGAGATATTATCTCTTGGTTGTTTATTCATTTCTTTTCAATTATTAACTTTTTACTGGTTAACAATACATATTTTAACATTTTTAAATGTTGACATTTTTAACTTTCAAGTTTTTTATAAAAATATAAAAATGAAATAATATTTATTAATATTTATATAATATTTATATAATGTTTAATTGATGGTATGATATAATATTGAATTTTAAGAGACCAGGGGATGTGTACTATTTATATTTATATTTATCAGTTTTTGTGTTTATTGTTCACCATATTTATTGAGCAGTTTTGTACAGCTTTTAATTATGAGCTAGCCCTTTTAATATGGCATCAACCCAATTGGTTCAAGTGAATGCTTGTTTAATTAAATTAATTGTTTAATTGCTTAGCCAATAGGCTAACAAGGTTTATTTCAAAATGTATAAAATGCAGGACTGACAAGTGCAATTAGATTCTGAAGAAGTCTCCGTTAAGGAGACGAAAGCGCTTAATCAGTAACTTTGTTTTGTTTTTACAAGTCTTTTGTTAAATAAATAATATATTTTTATCTTCGTGGGAACATCATTTATCCTTGTGCTTGCAAACAGCAGTGGTGGTTTGTGGAAAAGGGACAGCCTTTATTGTGCCGGAGCAGCGTTGTGTTTCTTTGTGGTTTGTGTCACTGCCTTGGACTGTGTGGTTATTAGTTGTATTCATCTCGCCTTCTTTCTTGTGTCCCCCCCTCCATCCCCCTGTCCCATTGGATCGAGAGGAATTTAGATTTCATCAGCTGAGTTTTTCTGGTTTGCTTCCTCTACTTATTTAAAGAGTATAACAGATATGCCCAACCTGTTAGTTTGATCACATTATTCTTGATATGTCTAGGATTAGCTATTACAAATGAGATCTGGGTAGCTAGCACTAGGCATCATGGGATAAGGGGTAGCCTCCAGTCAGTAAACAGCTCTCGAGCTATAGAAGATGGCCGAGTCAGAGCAGAGGATCGGCTCCGATCCCAACAAGCAAGAAAGAAGGCGAGATGAAGACAACTAACATGGAACATTATGGCAGGTACATAACTTCTTTTTACATACACCAGGGACACAGTTCTTGTAATGAGTCATGCACACCAGTAACACAATTATAATAAATCATGCACACCAGTGACACAGTTCCTATGAGTCCTGTACACCAGTGATACAGTTGTTATCATGAGTCATGCACACCATTGACACAGTTCTTATCATGAGTTATATACACCAGGGACACAGTTCTTGTAATGAGCCATGCACACCAGTAACACAATTATAATAAATCATGCACACCAGTGACACAGTTCTTATGAGTCCTGTACATCAGTGATGCAGTTCTTAGGATTAATCATACACATCAGTGACACTGTTCCTATCAAGCCTATTCCCATCAGTGACACAGTTCTTATAATTAGTCAAGCACGAGTGACACAGTTCTTATCATGACTCATACACACTAGTGACAGTTCATATAATGAGTGATGCACACTAGTGACACAGTTCTTATAATTAGTCATGCACAGAAGTGACACAGTTCTTATGAGGCATGCACACCAATGACACAGTTCTTATACTGAGTCATGCACTTTAGTGACACAGTTGTTATAATGAGCCATGCACACCGATGACACAGTCCTTATAAGTCATGTACACCAGTGACTCAATTTATTATCATGAGTCATGCACACCTGTGACAGTTCTTTATAATGAGCCATGCACACCAGGGACACATTTCCTGTAGTGAGTCATGCACACAGCGACACAGTTTTTATAGAGTCACTCACATTATTGACACAATTCTTATAATGGGACATGCACACCAGTGATACAGGTCTTATAATGAGTCGTATACTAGCAATACAGTTCCTATAATGAGTCACACACACCAGTGACAGAATTCTTATGAGTCAAACACACTTGTGACACAGTTCTTATACTGAGTTATCTACACCAATGGCACAGTTCAAATACTGAATCACACACACCAATGAAACAGATCTTATAATGAATCATGTACTCCAGTGAAACAGTTCTCATCATGAGTCATGCACACCAGTGGCACAGTTTTTTATCATGAGTCTTGCACAACAATCAAATAGTTTTGATAACTAGTCATGCATGCCAGGGACACAGTTCTTATCATGAGTCATGCACACTAGTGACACATTTCATAAAATGACTCAAGTGCACCAGTGACACTGTTCTTATAAGCAATAACGCACATCAGTGACGCAATTCTAATCATGAATCACACACATCAGAGACACCGTTTTTATAATGTGTCAGTAACACCAGTGACAAAATTCTTAAAACGAGTCAGTGACATAATTCTTATAATGAGTCATGCACTCAAGTGACAGTTCTTATCATAAGTCATGCACATCAATGACACAATTTCTAATTATGAGTAATGCAAACCAGTGACTTTATTCTTAAAATAAGTCACCCACACCAGTGGCACAGTTCTTATGGGTCATGTACACCAGTGACACAATTTCTTATGTTGAGTCATGCACACCAGTGACACAGTTCATATAATTAATTATGCACACCAGGGACACAATTCCTATTGCAAGTCATACACACCAGTGACACAATTCTTATAATGGGACATGCACACCAGTGCCACGGATCATATAGTGTCACACATACCAGTGAAACAGTTCTTATATTGAGTCATGTACACCTGCAATACAGTTCCTACAATGAGTCACACACAACAGTTACACAATTCCTATCATCTTAATAGGAGTCATGTCCACTAGTGACACACTTTTTTATCATTAGTCACACACACCAGTGGCATATTTCTTATAATGAGACATGCACACCAGTGACACAGTCCTTTTAATGAATCATGCACACCAGTGAAACAGTTCTTATCATGAGTCTTGCACACCAGTGACACAGTTCTCACAATGAGTCATTCACATTAGTGACACAGTTCTTATATTGAGTCATACACACAAGTGACAGAGTTATAATGAATCATGCACACCAGTGACCAGTGCTTATTATGAGTCATGCAAACAAGTAACACAATTCTCATAATGAATCATGCACACAAGTGGCACACTTCTTATAATGAGTCATGCACCCCAGTCACAGTACTTATCATGAGTCTTTCACACCAGTGACACAATTGTTATAATGAGTCATACATACTAGTGACACAGTTCCTCTAATGAGTCACAAACCTGTGATCAATTGTTTTAGTGAGCCACACATGCCAGTGACACATCTCTTATCATAAGTCATTCACACCAGTGACACGTTTCTTACAATAAGTCATGCACACCAGTGACACAGTTCTTATCATGAATCAGGTACACCACTGACACAGTTCTTATGTCTAATGCACAGCAATGAAACAGTTCTTAAGTCTTGCACACCAGTGACACAGTTTTACAATAAGTCATGCACACTAGTGACACAGTTCTCATAATGGGTCATGCACACCAGTGACCAGTTGTTATAATGATTCATGTACACCAGTGATACAATTTGTATCATGAGTTATGCACACTGGTGACACAGTTCTAATACTGAGTCATGGACACTAGTGATATATTTCTTCTACTGAGTCATAGGCCCAGTGACTTAGTTCTTATAATGAATCGTGTACACTAGTGATACAGTTCTTATAATTAGTCATGCACATCAGTGACACCATTCTTATCATGAGTCGTATACCAGTTACACAGTTCTTATCAAAAGTCACATACACCAGTGACACAGTTCTTGCAATGAGTCATGCACACCAGTGACACCATTCTTATAATAAAGCATGCACACCAGTAACATAGTTCTTATAAAAGATCATGTACACCAGTGACAGTTTTTCTAATGAGTCTTACAAACCAGTGACACTGTTCATATGAGTCGCCCACACCAGTGACACAATTCGTATGATGAGTTATGCACACCAGTGACACAGCTCTTAAATGAGTCATGCACACCTTGACACAGTACATATCATGACTCTTGTACCCTGGCACAGATCCTATAATGAGACACACACATCGCTGACACAGTTCTTATAATGAGTCACTCACAGCAATGACACAGTTCTTATAGTGAGTCCTGTACACCAGTGAAACAGCTGTTATAATGAATCTTGCACACCAGTGAAATTGTTTTTTAAAATGAGACATGCACACCAGTGACCCAGTTCCTATCATGAGTCACTCAGTTATGCACACAAGTGACACAGCTCTTATCTTAAACCTTTTACACCAGTGACTCAGTTCTTATAATGACTCACGCACACCAGTGGCACAGTTCCTATACTGACACATGCTCACCAGTGGAACCGTCCTTATTATGAGTCTTCCACACCAGTGACACAGTTCTTCTGAGTCATACACACTAGTGACACGGGTCCTATAATGAGTCACACACACTTGTGACCAGTTCTTATAAAGGGTCATGCACACCAGTGACATAACACGTTTTATGAGTTATGCACACCAGTGACACAATTCTTGCAATGAGCCTTGCACACTACTGATACAGTTTTTTAAATGAGTCATGCACACCTGTAACACAGTTCTTATGAGTCATACACACCAGTGACACAGTTCTTATAATGAGTAATGCACGAGTAAAACAGTTCTTGTCATGGGTCACACACACCAGTGACAGAGTTCTTATAATAAATCATGCACACCAGTGCCACAGTTCTTCTAATGAGTCATGCAAACCAGCAACACAGTTAATATGAGTCACCCACAGCAGTCTCACAGTTCTTAACAGGAGTCTTGCACACCCATGACACATTTCTTATAATGAATCATGGAAACCAGTAACACAGTTTTTGTAATGTGTTTTGCACACTAATGACACACTTGTTATAATGAGGCATGCACAGCATTGACACAGTTTTTATAATGAGTCATGCACACCAATGACACATTTCGTATCATGAGTCTTCCACACTAGTGGCACAGTTTCTTATCATGAGTCAGACACAGCAGTGATACAGTTCTTAGGAGTCATGTACAGCAGTGACACAATTCTTATAAAGAGTCACACAAACCTATGACACAGTTCTTATCATGAATCACTCACACCAGTAACACACTTGTTATAATGAGTCATGCAGAGTGAAACAGCTCATAAAGAGACATACACATCAGTGACACAGTTCTATTAAGTCACACACCGATGACACAGTTTTCATAGTGAGTCACACACAGCAGTGACAAAATTCTTATAATGAGTCATGCACACCAGCGATGCAGATTTTTTAATGAGTCACACATGCTAGTGACACATTTCTTATCATGAGTCTTGCACATCAGTGACACAATTCATATAATGAGTCATACACACCAGTCTCACACTTCTTATGAGTCAAGCACACCAGTGAAGCAATTCTTTTTATGAGTCTTGCATATGAATGAAACAGTTCTTATCATGAGTCACTCAGTTGCACAAACTAGTGACACAGTTCTTAAAATGAGTCTTGTACAACTGTGACACAGTTTGTATAATGAGTCATTCACACTAGTGATATAGTTCCTAGTCTTGCACATTAGTGACACACTTCATATAAGCCATTCATACCAGTGACACTGTTCTTAGTATGACTCTAGCACACCAGTGACACAATTATTATAATTAGTCACACACACACACAACTGACACAGTTCTTATCATGAGTCATGCACACCATGAAAACAGGCCTTATACACTCTAGTGACACAGTACTTATAATGAGTCGTAGACACCAGTGACACAATTCTTATCATGAGTCATGCACACCAGCAACACAATTCTTTATCATGACACGTGGAAACCAGTAACACAGTTCTTATAATGAGTCACACACTCCAGTGACACAATTCTTATGAGTCATGTACACCTGTGTCAAAATTTATTATCAAGACTTATGCACACCTGTGACAGAGTTCTTATAATGAGCCACACCCATCAGTGACACAGACACAGTTCTCATAATACGTCGTGCACACCAGTGTCACAGTTTTTATAGAGTCACTCAAATCACTGATACATTTCTTATGATGGATCATGCACACCAGTGACACAGATCATATAATGAGTCACACACCACAGTAAAACAGCTCTTATAATGAGATGTTATGTGATCCTATCTCGCCTACATTCTGTACTGATGGGCTCGGAGCCGATCGTCGGCTCCGACTCGGCACGCTATGCTATAGAGCGAAGCCTCTTATTGGCTGAGCTATTCTCTATCCCAGGATGCACCACCACTAATCCCCCAGATCTCGTTTGCCGCTTACAAGCTAGGACGTGTTCTCAAACTTGGCTGAGCTAAGTGCTGCTTTTTTCTAAAGTTTTCCTGTCAGGAAATTCTCTATTCTTACCCAAAAGCTGTTTTAACAGCTATTGTTGTTGTACGAGTGTTTTTTGGTATAAATATGTGGTAATTTTGTGTGTTTGTTTAGGGAAAGGTTTCCCGTTTAAGTTAGAGGGGCCTTCCCCTATTCCTTAGCAAGTTTCTCTTTTTTAAGGAGGTCAAGTACCTGTTTAAGTTAGAGGGTTCTTGGCCCTCCTTTTTGGTGTTTGTGATAATTGTATTGTACTGGTAATTTTTGACCTTTCGTTAAAAAAAAAAAAAAAAAAAAAAAGAAAACTTTTTATTGTTGTTTAAAATCTCTGTTTTTTCTGACTACATAGTGATTTTTTTCCACTGTTATAGGGACTGTTTTAGAGACATTATGTCTAAAGAACATAGACCCTCAGGGTTCAAAAAGTGCACGAGGTGCAGTTATAAAATGTCTATAACTGATGATCACTCCTCGTGCGTATACTGTTTAGGCGCCAAGCACCTACAGGAGTCCTGAAGCGTGTGTCACGCCTTTTCCTCTAGGGTCCTCCAAGAGAGGAAGAATAAATTAATCTTGAAAGGACTGATTAAACCCTCCTTCGAGGAGGCTTTATCTTCCTCATCCTCTACAACTAAGAAAAAGAAAGTGTCGGCTCCGACCAGCCCGTCGGAACCGACTACTAAGAAATCCAGGCAGGCTTCTCCATTGGCTCCACGGACTTCGGAGCTGAGGGCGGAACGGTCTGCCTTGATGCCCCCAGTCTCGACTCCTCTGGTTTTGGAGCTGAAGACTGGGGCTTCGAGAGGTGGGTCACCTTCATCGGCTCCACTGATTTTGGAGCCGATGAGGGTTGCCGGCTCAGACTCTTCCCCTTTGGCACCGAAGCCCTCCTCGGCACCGAGAGAAATTGTTTTGGGATCTCCCTCGGCACTGATATTGGTTGAGTCCATTCGGAGCCGGTCCCCCAGTCCTTTGGAGCCGATGGAGAAGTCGGTTCGGACCCGATCGGTTTCATCTAGATCTTCCAAGATGTCTGATTCGGACATCGACAGGGTGCTCCTGAGACTGTTTCAGTCTCCTGTGTTCCAGAAATTAGTTTCAGCTCCAGCCCATTCGGCTTCGGAGCCGATGGCCCACCCTGTAGTTCTGGTTCCTCCTCCAACAGCCTTGGCACCGTTGGAGCCGGTGCTGGTGGAGCTGATGGAGGTTTTCGGGTCGGCCCCGACCCTTACTCCAACCCCGGCTCTTGAGTCAGAGTTTGGTACACGGACCTCCTCTGTCGGCCCCGGGGGGACGCTTCGGGACTGATGTTTTCGGTTCCAAGCCTTCCTCTCGGTGCGTCGGCTGTGGGGGTACCATCTACTGTTGTGGCCACGGGGGTTGGACCTTCCCAGGATTCTGGTGGTCCGGCCTTCAGGGCCATGAGGAGTGCGTTAGCCAAATCTTCTTTGGCTACCTCCACGGTCTCACCAGCACCTTCCCTACATACGGAGACTGGGTCTTTGGCAGTCCCCCTGTCCTTAGACAGCGAAGCCCCGGGGCCTGAGGTCACCCCCACTGGGGGTTCCCCCCCTCCTGGAGGTCCCTCTGAAACTTCTTCAGAGGAACCCCCAAGGAAAAGATCGTGCAAGAGGAAGCACGTCGACTCCCCCGATGAGTCTCTCACGTCAGACACTGATCTTGATGATGCAGAGGGGTCCCCTAAGTCATCCTCAGATGATGTCTCCTTTGCAGACATCTTGGAAGCCCTCAAACAATGAGGCGGCTGGCATTCCAAACCCCCTTCTGCTGACGAGTCGGTGTTCCTTAAGGCCTTCGGGGCTCAGCCCTTCGCCTCCTGGGTGTCTCCGCCCTTCGACGAGCCCCTTGATTTGATCTGTCGAAGGGCGTGGGAACATCCAGATTCTGTGGAACCAGTGCCTGCTCGCCCAAATAAGTTCCTATCAGTACCCCCAGAGAAGGAGTTTTTGACAAAAGGTGTGGCTGTAGATGCTTTGGTGGTGGCATCTGCTACCCAACAAGATGTAGCAGAGGCTTCGACGTCCGTCCATCCTCCTAATAAGGAGTCTAGGAGCATGGATCGGTACGGGAAGCGCACCCTCAGTTCAGCGCCCTTTACCTTAAGGTCCCTGAACTATTTAACGCACTTCACCAGGTTTCAGAGGGATCTGATCAAGGAGCTTTCAGATACCCTCTTGGGTAACCTACCTGAGCAGCTGGCCCAGACGGTTGGCTCTCAGTTGGCTACGCTGTCATCGATATCAAATTCGTCCATGAGGCTCATTTCATATGCGGCCGAGGGGGCGAGTAGAGCGGCGGGTATGGGTATTGCTCTACGGAGGCAAGCCTGGCTCCACCTGTGTCATTTTGCAGAAGCCTTTAAGTCTTCCTTTGCCGACGCTCCCTTTGATGGGTCCTCTTTGTTTGGACCCAAGGTAAAGGACACATTGACCCGCTGTGAGCAAGAAGGTAAGACTTTGACTGCCGTAGGGGCATGATTTTCCACTCCCTTTTGGCCTTATCCCAAGGCTAAAAGAGGAGGGAAAATGTGGTTCCGTAGATCCCAGAAGTCTTATCCCTCACAGCAGGATGATCCCCCTTCTAGAGGCAGAGGAGGGGAAATTTTTCTGGAAGACGCCGTCCCAGAGGCGGCAGAGGCCCCCGCAACACTGGAGACCACGAGTCCTTTCGTGGCTCTTCAGCCTTTCACAATCCCTGAGGGATTGCCCGACTGTGCAGCTCCGGACCAGTTGGGGGTCGTTTTTCAAGGCACCTAAAAGCCTGGGAAGGTATCACTCAGGACTGATGGGTGCTTCGAATTATCGCCGGAGGTTACGCCATCCCCTTTTCTCACTCCCCACCTCCGTCCAAGAAAATCCCGGAACCGCCACCCAGTCAACGGGAAATTGCAGCCTTAGAAGTCTCAAAGCTGCTTCAAAAAGGAGTCATCCAACCGGTCCCCGCAGACCAGATCGGATTAGGGACTTACTCAAGATTCTTTTTGGTGCCAAAAAAGACCGGGGACTTGAGGCCCATTTTGGATCTCAGCATTCTAAATCGTTCAGTCAAAAAGTCCAAGTTCCGAATGGTCACCTTACAATCCATTCTCCCATTGCTGGAGAAAGGTGTTTGGATGTGCTCCATAGATCTCAAGGACGCCTATTACCACATCCTGGTAGATCAGGCGTCCAGGAGACATTTGCGCTTCAGCCTAGGAGACAGTCATTTTCAGTTCCACGCGCTGCCCTCTGGTCTCACCACAGCCCCCAGGGTGTTCACCAAATGTTTGGCGGTCGTGACTGCTCACCTGAGGAGTCTAGGATTCCAGGTGTTTCCGTATCTGGACGACTGGCTCCTAACTGCCACCTCCAGGCGTCTACTATTGCAGAACCTACAAGCCACAATATCACTGGGCACTTCCCTTGGAATCACCTTCAATTGGCCAAAGTCTGTGTTGCTGCCATCTCAACGCATAAGATTCATCGAAGTAGAGATAGACTCAAACCGAATGCGGGTCTATCTTCCTACAGAAAAGATACAAACCATACAGGCTCAAGTTCGAGCCTTGCTTCTCAGATCCAAAGCTCCAGCCAGAATGGTCCTGCAGCTATTGGGATCTATGTCAGCCACTGTTCTTCTAGTCCCCCTAGCAAGGTTGCATATGAGAATTCTCCAGTGGCTTCTTTCGACACAGTGGTCCTTTCAGGATCTCCCTCTCAGTCACCTCATACGGATCACGGAAACCTGCAAACGGGACCATCGCTGGTGGCTGGTGCCCTCCAATCTGGATCAGGGTCGACCCTTTGTTCCACCTCCTCCTATGGCCACTTTGACTACGGACGCCTCCCAGATGGGGTGGGGGGGCATTCCCTGGGCAGGTCAGTCCAAGGCAAATGGCATTCAGAAGAGAGTCTTCTTCATATCAACATTTTGGAAATGAGGGCGGTGCTTCTATCTCTACAAGCCCTCCATGATTACCTCCCTCAGGGCGTGATTGCCGTTCACTCCGACAGCATGTCAGTGGTCTGGTATCTGAACAAGCAGGGAGGAACCAGATCCTACCCTCTTTGCAGAGAGGCCATGAGAGTTTGGGAATGGGCAGTGGCGACCAGACATTTTCTGATAGCAACACATATCCCTGGCAAATCCAATGTGATAGCCAACAGACTAAGCAAAACTATCCTCTCTCCTCACGAGTGGTCTCTGAACAATGCAGTGACAACTCAGATTTTCAGCAAATGGGGAATTCCTTGTTGCGATCTCTTCGCAACCCCGCTGAACGCGAAGTGCAAAAAGTTCTTCTCCCTCACTCCAGCTCCGGGGGAGAGTCCTATGGATGCACTAGCCCATCCTTGGCCCACCGGCTTGCTATACGCCTTCCCCCCGGCTCCCCTCCTTCCCAGAGTGATCCAAAAGGCGTCTCACTTGGGGAGCAAAATGATCTTAGTTGCTCCTTACTGGCCTCGTCAGGTATGGTTCCCCTATCTTCGAAAATATGCACTGGACGGTCCATGGTTCCTGGATCAGATCCCAGACCTATTAATTCATCAGTCGGGACTACTCCACCAGCCCTTCACACTTTGAAGTTAACAGCTTGGCTCCTCCTCTTCCGACTATAGTCAGGAATCATACCTTAGACCCAGAAGTCATACATATCTTATCTTCGGCCCACAAGTCTGCCACTAAGAAATTGTATACTAGCAAATGGAAGAGATTTGCTATTTGGGCTCAACTCCGAGGTCTGGATCCCATCACTATTCCTGTATCGGAAGTCCTAAAATTTCTAACTTCCCTATTCAATCAAGGTTCTTCAGTCTCTACCATCAAGGTCCAATTGGCAGCTATTTCCAATTTTCATGAATCTATAGACCCACCTTTAATGAGCAACAGATTGTGTAAAACCTTCATGAAAGGTGCTGCGCTTTTACGACCTCCAATTTCTCATCCTGCTCCTCCGTGGGATCTCGATGTTGTGTTATGTGCCTTAACCTCCTCCCCCTTCGAACCGGCAGCAACATGTGATTTGAAATTTCTATCTTGGAAAACTGCTTTTCTGGTCGCGATTACTTCTGCCAGAAGGGTTTCAGAGCTTCAAGCTCTATTTGTAAAACCACCGTACCTGTTTTTTCACAAAGATAGAGTATCTCTTAGGCCTAATCCATCCTTTGTCCCTAAAGTTTGTTCCAGTTTTTGCCTACAACAGTCATTAAACTTCCAGTTTTCTTTCCAAAGTATTCAAACAAAGCAGAATACATATTCCACACATTGGATGTCCACAGGCAATTGCGTTTTTATTTAGACAGGACCAAACAAACAAGGAAAACAGATCAATTGTTTGTGCCCTTTTCGGATAATAAATTGGGCAAAGCCGTCACAAAGGTCACTATTGCCAAATGGATCAGGGACTGTATTAGTCAAACTTATTCCTCTTCTAATAAAGAGCTTACGACCTCTGTCAAAGCTCACTCTACAAGAGCTATGGCTACTTCAATAGCATGCCATTCTAAGCTTGCCATTAGTGACATTTGTGCTGCGGCTACGTGGTCTTCCCCGCACACTTTCATTTCCCACTACAAATTGGATGTGGCATCCCGGGGGCAAGCTTCATTTGGTTCCACAGTGCTCAGGAGTGTTTTCCAGTGAGCCACCCAGGATTTAGGTGCTAGGGACGCTGTCCCATCAGTACAGAATTTAGGCAAGATAGGATCACATAACATCTTTTAGTTATGTACTCACCATAACTTTAGATGTTTGGGATCCATCTCGCCTACATTCCCAATAACCCACCCTCCTTCCCCCTGCCTTGGAGATCAGAAAAGATCAGACGGTCCGAATTCTATTGTTTCATCTTGAAACATCTGGCAATGTTATATAAACAAGTTATGTGTGTGTGCATGAATGTGGACAAACAAGATCTGGGGGATTAGTGGTGGTGCATCCTGGGATAGAGAATAGCTCAGCCAATAAGAGGCTTCGCTCTATAGCATAGCGTGCCGAGTCGGAGCCGACGATCGGCTCCGAGCCCATCAGTACAGAATGTAGGCGAGATGGATCCCAAACATCTAAAGTTATGGTGAGTACATAACTAAAAGTTTTGCACATCAGCAATACAGTTCTTAAAATCAGTTATGCACAACAGCAACATGTTTTTTATCATGAATAAAGCACACCAGTGACAAAGCTCTTAATATGAGTCATGTTAACTAGAGAGGCAATTTTTTTATAAAGAGTCATGCACTCCAGTGGCACATGTCTTATAATGAGTCATGCACATAATGAGTCATACACACAAGTGACACAGTTCTTACAGAGTCATGTATACCAGTGACAGAGTTCTTATAATGTATCATGCACACCAGTGACCAGTTCTTATAATGTGTCCTGCACCAGTGGCACAGTTCTTATCATGAGTCATGCACACCATTGACACAGTTTTTATAATGAGTCATGCACACCAGTGAGTAGTTGTTATCATAAGTCCCGCAAACTAATGATGCAATTTTTATGAGTCATACACACCAGTGACACAGAATATGAGTCATATATACTAGATACAGAATGTTTTATCATAAGTCATGCACACTAGTGGCACATTTCTTATAATGAGGCATGCACAGCATTGACACAGCTTTTATCATGAGTCTTGCACAGCAGTGTCACACTTGTTATGAGTCATTTAAGCCAGTTTTCTTGTAATATGTCATCTACAGTGTGTCATAGTATTCATTACAACTCTTGCATCACAGTGGCACAATTCATATAATGAGCCACGCACACCAGTGATATAAATCTTATCATGAGTCATGCATACCAGGGACACAGAACTTATTATGAGTCATGTACAGCAGTGACACAGTTCTTATCATGAGTCGTGCACACCAGTGGCACAGATTCTTATAATTAGTCATGCACACCAGTGACATAGTTTCTACCATAAGTCATACACACCTGTGACACAATGAGCCATGCACACTAATAACAAAGTTATTATAATGTGTCATGCACACCAGTGACAAAATTCTTATCATGAGTCATGCACACCAGTAGCACAATTTTTTGTGATGAGTTATGCACACCAGGGATCCAGTTCATAGAATGAATCATGCGCATCAGTGAAGCAATTTTTAAAGTGAGTCACACGCACTACAGACATAGCTCTTCTCATGTGTTATGCAGAGCAGTGACACAATTCTTATAATAAGTCATGCAAAGCAGTGACACAGTTCATACCATGAATCACGCACACCTGTGACACAGTTGATATAATGAGTCATGCATACCAGTGAAACAGCTCTTATAATGAAACATACACACCAGTGACACAGTTCTTATAATGAGTCATGCACACCAGTGACACAGTTATCATGAGTCTTGCACATCAGTGACACACTTCATAGAATGAGTCATTCACACCAGTCTCACGGTTCTTATAATAACTTATGCACATCAGTGTCTTATCGTGTGTCTTGCACATGAATGATGCAGTTCTTATCATAAGACACTCAGTCAGACACACCAGTGACAATTCTTATCATGAGTCCTGCACAGCAGTGACACAGTTCTTATAATGAGTAATGTAAACCAGTGACAGTATTCTCATCATGACTCTTGCACACCAGTGACACAGTTCTTATAATTTAGTCATGCACAAAAGTGACACATTTCTTACCTTAAGTCATTCACATCAGCAACACAGTTCTTATAATGAACCATGCACCAGGGACACAGTTTGTGTACTGAATCATGCACACCAGTTTCACAGTTTTATATAGAATCACTCACACCAGTGACACAGTTTTTATAATGGGTCATACACACCAGTGACACTAATCACATATTGAGTCACAGACACCAGAGAAACAGTTCTTATAATGAATCATGCACACCAGTATCTGTTATCATAAATTATGCACACCAGTGACACAATTCTTATAATGAGTCATGCACACCAGTGAAACTGTCCTGATTCCTGCATGCCAGTGACATATTTCAAGTATCACAGTTCTTATGATTTATGCACACTACTGATACAGTTCTCCCACTCTGGAATTATAGATAAACTCACTAAACTAGGTATAAATCCCTATGTCACAAGATGGATTGCCAGCTGGCTCACTGTCAAAATCCACACTGTGAAAGTAGCAGACTCCAAATCTGACTTCAGACCAGTGACAAGTGGAGTACCACAGGGTTCAGTCCTGGGTCCTCTCCTGTTTGGTATCTACTTCTCTGAAGTACAGGCTAACACAGAAGGCCTTTGGCTAATGAAGTTCACAGATGACTGCAAACTAGGAGCCATAATTGAAACTCCTAACGATGTGGACATCATACAAAAGGGCCTCACTGAGACAGATGCCTGGTGTCAAAGCCATGGCCTCAAGCTCAATGCCAAAAAGTGCATTGTCATCCCCTTTGGTAAAAACTCTGTACCCATGAACTACAACATACGCGGTAGTATACTTAACACCGAAAGTGTGATAAGAGACGTTGAGACACAGGTGGACAGTAGTCTCTCCTTTGATAATCACATCACCACATCACAAAAGGTTTCTCATCCAGAAAAAAGAGGTCACTCATTAGACCCATCATACAATGCCCCTTTTGGTATGTACTTCACAAGACATCTTCAACAACTGGAAAGGCCACAGAAATACCTCACAAAGAGGATTACTGGCCTCAAGCAGATGCCCTACTCAGATCATCTCAAAAAACTCCAGCTTTACTCTGTCGCATATCGCCTACTCAGAGGTGATCTCTGCCTAACATACAAAGCTATGTCAAACCCAGAGCTGTTGGACATGCTCCACTTAAAGAAATCCCAATCCCTTTGAGCTATATGTTCTAGGGACCTAAACCTTGTCACCACAATAAACAGAACATGCCGGAGGGATAGATTCCTGTCTCAGAGACTTCCCATACTCTGGAATAAACTACCTATCTATATCAAACAAAGCTCCTCATTAGCACTCTTCAAGACAAATCTTGATGATTGGATGGGAAATAGGAAATTCACCCCGGGGATCACCTCTGTGGCTCTGCTCAACAGTGGCACAGGAAAATAATTTTCTTGGGTGGTAAAAGCCAGGGTACCTTTTTGGCTGGGATTGTACAGGCCCCAGGGCCGATAGCCTAGTACTTACCTATGAACATGAATCATGCACACCAGTGATACAGTTCTTATCATGAATCATGTATGCCTAGGACATGATTTCTTATCATGAGTCATGCACACTAGTGACACAATTCTTATCATGAGTCATACACACCAGTGACACAATTTCTTATCATGATTCTTGCACACCATTGACACCAGTGATACAGTTCTTATAATGAGACATACACACCAGTGACACCATTCTCATTATGAGTCATGCACACCACTGACATAGTTTTTAAAGTGATGCCTACACACCAGTGATGCAGTTCTAATCATAAGTCATGCACACCAGTCACACAAAATCTTATCATGAGTCATACAGTCACGCACAGCAGTGACACAGGTCTTATAGTTAGTCATACACACCAATGACACAGTTCTTATCATAAGTCATGCAAAGTAGTGGCACAGTTCTTAGAATGAGGCATACACAGCAGTGACACAGTTCTTATAATGAGTTGTGCACACCAGTAATAGAGTGCTTACAATAAATCATGCACACCAGTGACACAGTTCTTAGAATGAGTCATGAAAAGCAGCAACACAGTTCATATGAGTCACCCACAGCAGTGACACAATTCTTATCATGAGTCGCACACACCAGTGACACAGTTCTAAATATGAATCACATATACCAGTGATAGAATTCTTTATCATGAATCATGCACACCAGTGCCACATTTTGTATAAAGAGTCATGCACAGCAGTGATAAAGTTCTTATAATGTATCACGCAAACCAGTGAAACAGTTCTTATCATAAGTCTTGTAAACCAGTGACAGAGTTCTTATAATGAGTCATGTGCACTACTGACACAGTTGTTATAATGAGTGATGCACACCAGTACCCAGTTCTAAAATTAGTCATGCACACCAGGGTCATAATTCTAATCATGAGTTATGCACACTAGTAACACAGTTCTTATAATGAGTCAAGCACACTACTGATGGAGTTCTTATAATGAGTCATGGACACCAGTGACACACTTCTTATAATGAGTCATGCACACTAGTGACATTGTTCTTATAATGAGTCATGAAAACCAGGAACACCGCTTTTATAATGTGTCCTGCACATTAGTGACACACTTGTTATAATAAATCATGAATATACGTGTCACAGTTCTTATAATGACTCATGTACATAAATGACACAGTTCTTATGATGAGTCTTGCATACCAGTGCCGCATATCGTATAATGAGTCATGTACACCAGTGACACAATTCTTATCATGTGTCATGCACACCGGTGACACAGTTCTTAATATGAATCGCTTATACTAGTAACACAATTTTTTATCAGGAGTCACACACTCCAGTAGCACATGTTTTATAATGAGTCGTGCACATAATGAGTCACACACATACTAGTGACACATTTCTTGTATAGTCATGCATACCAGTGACAGAGTTCTTATAATGCATCATGCACACCAGTGACCAGTTCTTATAATGAGTCCTGCATCAGTGACACAGTTCTTATCTTAAGTCATGCATGCCAGTGACACAGTACTTATAATGAGTCATGCACACTAGCGACACAGTTCTTATAATGGGTCATGCACATCAGTGACTAGTTGTTATATGTCCTGCACACCAGGGATGCAATTGCTATCATGAGTCATACACACCAGTGACACAGAATATGAGTCATGTATATTAGAGACAGAATGTTTTATCACAAGTCATGTGCACTAATGGCACATTTCTTATAATAAGTCATGCACAGCATTGATACAGTTCTTATCATAAGTCATGCACACCAATGTTACAGTTCTGACAATGGATTATGCAGACCAGTGACACAGTTCTTATCATGAGCCTTGCACACCAGTAAAATAGTTCTTATAATTAGTTATGCACACCAGTGACATAGTTCCTACCATGAGTCATAAACACCTCTGACACAGTTCTCCCAATGAGCCATGCACACTAGTAACACAGTTCTTATAATGTGTCTTGCACACCAGTGACAAATTTCTTATCATGAGTCATGAAAACCAGCAACACAATTTCTTCTGATGAGTTATGCACACAAGGGATCCAGTTCTTAGAATGAATCACGTGCACCAGTGAAACAATTTTTAAAGTGAGTCACACACACAACAGACACAGCTCTTCTCATGAGTCTTGCACACCAGTGCCGCACATCGTATGTGTCACGCACATCAGTGACACAATTCTTATCATGAGTCATGCACACCAGTGACACAGTTCCTAATATGAATCGTGTATACTAGTGACATAATTCTTGATCATGAGTCACATTTCTTATAATGAGCCATGCGCACAAGTGATAAAGTTCTTATAAACCATCATGTACACCAGTGAAACAGTTCTTATCATAAGTCTTGTACACCAGTTACAGAGTTCTTATAATGAGTCATGCACACCAGTGACAAAATTCTAATCATGAGTTATGCACACTATTGACACAGTTCTTATATAATGTGTCATGCACACTAGTGACACACTTGTTATAATGAGTCATGGACACAAGTGTTGTAGTTCTTTTAATGAGTCATGCACACCAATGACACATTTTGTTTCATGCAGCTTGCACACCAGTGGTACACTTTTTTATCATGAGTCATACACAGCAGTGTCATAATACTTATGAGTCATGCAAACCTGTGACACAGTTCTTATCATGAATCAATCACTCACACCAGTGATACAGTTCTATTAATAAGTCACACACACCACTGACACAGTTTTTATAGTGAGTCATACACACCAGTGACTCAATTCTTATAAAAAGTCATGCACACCAGTGAGGCATAATTTTTTAATGAGTCACACATACCAGTGACACATTTCTTACCATACGTCATGCACACCAGTGACAAAGTTCTTATAATGAAATGTACACACCACTGACATAGTTCTTATCTTGAGTCTTGCACATCAGTGACACACTTCATATAACGAATAATGTACACCAGTCTTACAGTTCTTATAATGAGTCAAGCACACCATTGAAGCAATTCTTATCATGAGTGTTACATGAGTGAAGCAGTTCTTATAACGAGTCTTCTACAACAGTGAAAAAGTTTTTATAATGAGTCATGCACACCAGTGACACAGTTCTTATCATGAGCTTTGCATATCAGTGACACATTTTATATGTCATGCACACCAGTGACACTGTTCTTAGTATGACTCTAGCACACCAGTGATACAGTTCTTATAAATAGTCACACACACAAGTGACACAGTTCTTTTCATGACTCATGAATGGCAGTGACACAGTTCTTATGATGAGTCATGCACACCAGTGACTAGTTGTTATCATACGTCCTGTGCACCAGTAATGTAATTCTTATCATGAGTTATACACACCAGTAACACATTATAAGTCACGAACACTAGTGGCACATTTCTAATAATGAGTCATGCACACCATTGACACAGTTTTTATCATGAGTCTTGCACAGCAGTGTCACTCTTGTTATGAGTCATCCACCAGAGTCAAGGTTCTTGTAAAGAGTCATGCACACTGTGACACAGTATTTATCATGACTCTTGCACCACAGTGGCACAATTCATATAATAAACCATGCACACCAGTGACACATATTTCATTATGCATATCAGTGACACAGATCTTATTATGAGTCATGTACAGCTGTGACACAGTTCTTCAATAAGTCATGCACACTAGTAACACAGTTCTTATAATGAGTCATGCACACCAGTGACAAAATTCTTATCATGAGTCTTGCATACCAGTAAAACAGTTCTTATAATTAATCATGCACACCAGTGACACAGTCCCTACTATGAGTCATACACTCCACTGACATAGTTCTTACAATAAGCCATGCACACTAGTAACACAGTTCTTATAATGAGGCATGCAGACCAGTGACACAATTTCTTATCAAGAGTCTTGCACACCAGTAAAACAGTTCTTATAATTAATCATGCACACTGGTGACACAGTCCCTATTATGAGTCATACACTCCACTGACATAGTTCTTACAATGAGCCATGCACACTAGCAACAGTTCTTATAATGAGTCATGCATACCAATGCCGATTTCTTATTATGATTCATGCACACCAGTGACACCATTCTTATAATACATCATACAAACCAATGACATGGTTCTTATCAAGAATCATGCATACCAGTGAGACAGTTGATATAATGTGTCATGCACACCAGTGAAACAGTTCTTATGACACATACACACCAGTGACACAGTTCCTATAATAAGTCATGCTCCCTAGTGACACAGTTATTATAATGACTAACTCACACCGGTGACAAAATTCTTATGAGACATTCACACTAGTGACATAGTTCTCATAATGAGGCATTCACTTAAGTGACACAGTTTTTATAGCATCACTCGCATCAGTGACACAATTCCTATAATGGTTCATACATACCAGTGACACTGATCACATAATGAGTCACAGACACCAGTGAAACAGTTCTTATAATGAATTATGCACACTAGCAATACAGTTCTTAAAATGAGTCATACACCCCAGTGACACAGAATATGAGTCATGTATGCTAGACACAGAATGGTTTATCACAAGTCATGCACACTAGTGACACATTTCTAATAATGAGTCGTGTACACCATTGACACAGTTCTTATCATGAGTCTTGCACACCAGCAAAACAGTTCTTATAATTAGTCATGCACACCAGTGACACGGTTCATATCAAGAATCATGCACACCAGTGACACAGTTGATATAATGAGTCATGCACACCAGTGAAACAGTTCTTATAATGACACATACACACCAGTGACACAGGTCTTATAACGAGTCACGCTCCCCAGTGACACAGTTATTATAATGACTAACTCACACCAGCAACAAAATTCTTATGAGACATTCACACTAGTGACATAGTACTCATAATGAGGCATGCACATCAGTGACACAGTTTTTATAGAGTCACTCACACCAGTGACACAATTCTTATAATGGGTCATACACACCAGTGACACTGATCACATAATGTGTCGCTGACACCAGTGAAACAGTTCTTATAATGAATCATGCACACTAGCAATACAATTCTTAAAATGAGTTATGCAAAACAGTGGCACAATTCTTATCATGAGTCATACGCACCAGTGGCACAGTTGTTAAAATGAATCATGCAAACCAGTGAAACAGTTCTTATTATGAGTGTTGCATACCAGTGACACAGTTCTTCCAAGGAATCATGCAAACAAATAGCAGATTTCTTATGAGTCATGTACACCAATGACAGAATTCTTAAAATGACTCTTGCACACCAGTCAAGCAGTTCTTATCATGAGTCTTGCACATCAGTGACACAGTTCTAATAGTGAGTCATGCACAGCTGTGGCTAGTTGTTATCTAAGTCATGTACACCAGTGACAGAGTTCTTATCATGAGTCTTGCACATCCATGACATAGTTCTAATAGTTAGTCATGCACAGCTGTGGCTAGTTGTTATCATAAGTCATGTACACCAGTGACATGGTTCGTATATTGAGGTATGCACACCAGTGACACAGTTCTAATAATGAGTCATGCACAGCTGTGGCTAGTTGTTATCATAAGTCATGTACACCAGTGACATAGTTCCTATCATGAGTCTTGCACATCAGTGACACAGTTCTAATAGTGAGTCATGCACAGCTGTGGCTAGTTGTTATCATAAGTCATGTACACCAGTGACAGAGTTTTTTTCATGAGTCTTGCACATCCATGACATAGTTCTAATAGTTAGTCATGCACAGCTGTGGCTAGGTGTTATCATAAGTCATGTACACCAGTGACATGGTTCGTATAATGAGGTATACACACCAGTGACACAGTTCTAATAATGAGTCATGCATAGCTGTGGCTAGTTGTTATCATAAGTCATGTACACCAGTGACACAGTTCTTATAATGAGGCATACACACCAGTAAAACTGTCCTTATCATGATTCCTGCACACCAGTGACATATTTCTTGTAATTAGTCATGCACACATGTGGCACAGTTCTTATCATGATTCATTGAGACTAGTGACACATTTCTTATAATGTCATGCAGACTAGTGACACAGTTCTTATAATGAGTCACGAACACCAGTGACACAGTTCTTATCATGAGTCAAGTACACCAGCGACACAATTTCTTATCATGAGTCATGCACACCAGTGACACAGTTCTTATCATGAGTCATGCACACCAGTGACACAATGTCTTATGAGTCATATATTCCAGTGACACAATATCTTATCATGAGTCATGCACAACAGTGACACAATTGTTATAATGAATCTTACATACCAGTCACACAGGTCTTATAATGAGATATACATAACAGTGGCGCAGTTCTCATAATGGTCGTGCACACCAGTGACACAGTTCTTAATATGAGTCATGAACACTGGTGACAACATTTTTTTATCATGAGTCATGCACACCAGTAGCACATGTCTGATAATGAATGATGCACAACAATGACACAGTTCTTATAATAAGTCATGGAAACCAGTGACACAGTTCTTATTATGAATCATGCACACAAGTGACACATTTGATGTAATGAGTCATGCACACCAGTGAATCTGTTCTTATAATAAAACATACACACCAGTGACACAGTTCTTATAATGGGTAACAGACACCAGTGACACAGTTCTTATGAGTCATGCACATCAGTGACACAGTTCTTATAATGAGACATGCAAACCAGAGACACAGTTCTTATAATGAGACATACACACTAGTGACATAGTTCTTATAATGAGGCATGCAATCCAGTGACACAGTTCTTATAATGAGACATACACACTAGTGACATAGTTCTTATAATGAGGCATGCACATCAGTGACACAGTTCTTATAATGAACCATGCACCAGGGACACAGTTCTATACTGAATCATGCATACCAGTGACAACAGTTCTTATAATGAATCATGCACACTAGCAATACAGTTCTTAAAATGAGTTATGCAAAACAGTGGCACAATTCTTATCATGAGTCATATACACCAGTGGCACAGTTGCTATAATGAATCGTGCAAACCAGTGAAAGAATTCTTATTATTAGTCTTGCATACCAGTGACACAGTTCTTCCAAGGAGTCATGCAAACAAATAGCAGATTTCATATGCGTCATGTACACCAGTGACAGAGTTCTTAAAATGAATGTTGCACAACAGTGACACAGTTCTAATAATGAGTCATGCACAGCTGTGGCTAGTTGTTATCATACGTCATGTACATCAGTGACACAGTTCTAATAGTGAGTCATGCACAGCTGTGGCTACTTGTTATCATAAGTCATGTACACCAGTGACACAGTTCTTATAATGAGGCATACACACCAGTGAAACCATCCTTATCATGATTCCTGCACACCAGTGACATATTTCTTGTAATTAGTCATGCACACATGTGGCACAGTTCTTATCATGATTCATTGAGACTAGTGACACATTTCTTATAATGTCATGCAGACTAGTGACACAGTTCTTATAATGAGTCATGAACACCAGTGACGCAGCTCTTAAAATTAATCTTGCACAAGTGTGACACAGTTCTAATAGTGAGTCATGCACAGCTGTGGCTAGTTGTTATCATAAGTCATGTACACCAGTGACACAGTTCTTATAATGAGGCATACACACCAGTGAAACTATCCTTATCATGATTACTGCACACCAGTGACATATTTCTTGTAATTAGTCATGCACACATGTGGCACAGTTCTTATCATGATTCATTGAGACTAGTGACACATTTCTTATAATGTCATGCAGACTAGTGACACAGTTCTTATGAGTCACAAACACCAGTGACACAGTTCTTATCATGAGTCAAGTACACCAGCGACACAATTCCTTATCATGAGTCATGCACACCAGTGACACAGTTCTTATCATGAGTCAGTCACACACACCACTGACACAATTCTTGTCATGAGTCACTCAGACACACCAGTGACACAGTTCATATAATGAGCCCTGTACACCAATGAGACAGTTCTTATAATGAATCCTGTACTCCAGTGACACCGTTCTTATAATTACTCATGCACACCAGTGACACAGTTCTTATGAGTCATGCACACCAGTGACACAGTTCTTATGAGTCGTGCACACCAGTGACAAGCATATGCACCAATATATGTATTATGAATGGCTTGAATAGGCATGGCCTCTGGACTATAAGAACAATAATCAGCTTGCATAATGTGATTTTTTTTTGCCTACATGAAGCAAACTTCTGTAACAAAGAAATAGTAATGAAAACGAAGAGTAATGCCACTCTAAACTGCCGCTATACCTATTCACATTGGGGCCAGTGAGTAGCCAATGGGCTTGTTAGCAAACAATGGACAGACTGCACTGCCCTATTGGTGTACTGTGACATACACTGATTACAGTCTTACAATGCCAGCACAATGTATGACCACTACACAGTATATTTGTGGGCATGTCATCAGCATATTCTGGGAAATCTGCATTGTGATTTTTTCCTACGTGAATCCCTGTTGTACCCATGACCAATGACCACTTGAGTTCACATTGTTCTTTTTGTCCAGGCTCAACATTTATTATCATGCCATGCATGACACAAAACAGACATCTGCAGTACCATGGAGATACTGTTACACACTGAATATGTGACTTGCAGATACACTGATATGGTACAAACCCACTGTGCATGTGGGATCACATCCATTCATGATAACATTTGTGTGGTGGGTGATATCTGGAGTGGCCAGAAATGCACACGTGGCAAGTGTCCACATAATTTGAACATATAGTAGTGATTTCCTGTAACGGATATGGTGAGATACACTGTGATGCTCTACCTCTTATCAGTTAAAGTTTTATGGGGATTTCAAAATGGACATGAAGTCAGTACCAGATGGACATGAAGTCAGTATGAAATGGACACGAAATCAGTAGACCCCCTTGGTTTAATTTCATCACTTATTTCCTTAACTAATGTCTCTGGGCATTCTCTGTCTTTGAATATCTGTTATAGAAATGCCAATTGTTTTAAAAAAATAATCAACGGCAGAAAGCAGGTGGGATATAGACAGAAACTGGAAAGCAATCTTTTCTGAATATACAGGAAGAAAAACATTACCTGTAACATCTTTGGTTAATACATTTGTCAGACATATTAAAGGAAACTGAAGTAATCTTGAAAGCTTGAGTTTGGTCTAGTATCCCACCTGTGACCCAATGGGTGACAGGACTACTAAGAGACAGACTACAAAGGATTAATACAGATAAAATCACTTTAGCTAGCAGATCTACAAGACTTTCTTTTTGATGCCCTACTTGTGAGAAGAATAAAGGCACTTTGTTTAAGTTTCAAGTAGTTTATTCAAGTATGTAGATGGATAACTGTGTTTGTTGTTGTTCTAACACTCATCTACCTAACCACTTAACTTGTAATCATAAGCACTCATAACAATATCTGTAACCTATCTTCCCACCACCATTAGTTATAATTGCACAATTACATTCTTTATATAATGTCCAAAAAGAAATCACCCCCTTTTTAGTTACTTTTAGACCAAAATCTGAAAAAAAAACAAACTTCAAAATTAACCTTGTCAGATAAACTGAACACACCTCCACATATATTAATTCTGCCTGTCTTACCCACTAATTTATAAATATTTTACTTGAGCTGCAAGACAAATACTCCAACATTTTGCTTCAGTTCCAAGACCAATACTTCCCTAAAATTTGAAGACACACCATAGAAACAGGGTTGAAGTCTGACAAGACATTTTAAGAGAAGGGGTCTTGCTATCCAGTCTGTGGGCCAGATCTCATTCATCATTTACCTGACTGCTCTCATTATCCAGTTTGGGGTTATTAGAGAGCTGAATTCTACCACTGGACTCAGTGGACATATACATGCATGTGCAAACACCATGACACACACAGACATGTACACACACACAATCCTATGGATGATATGTATGATCACCAATTTAACTACATCATGTCACCATGTATTTGGGATGTGTGAGGAAATCAGACCACCTAGAAAAATATGCAGATACATGGAGAACATGCAGACTCCACAGAGAAGGCATCTCAACTAAGAACCAAAGCAGAGGACCACGAACTGTGAGGTGGTGATGTTAGCTACTGCGGCACAGGTTGTTAACTTCTGGGCTTTGCATGTTTATTGTGGTGATGGGGGTACAGTTTTCAGAAGACTCATAATACTAACGTAATGTAAGAATTCAAGTGATGCAGAAAGCTGGAGAATAAAAGGGAAGACATTAAAAAGGAAACTGGAAAATAATCTGTGGAGCTTGCATCTTAAAATATTAGCACCTTTCACTGCAGATAACTCCAAATTATGTAATGAGACAGGAACTATGATGAATTTGTTGCTGTAAGGAATTTAATTAGCTTGGCAGGAGCAAGGCAGTTAACGCAAATCTGGACTATCTTTTAGGTTGATGTTCTGCACCCCCCTGGAAGTCTTCAGAACTAATGAGTGGCCTTCTAGAAGAGTATGGGGTTATTTAAGGATTTCTGCATATGAGTTCAAAAGAGATGTACATTTGTAGCACTAGCATTACCTTCACAGTCTCTTTTAGAACAGGCATGCTTTGTGCCTTATAAACACACCTACATGCTTTTGTGATGTCCACAGCAATAACAGTGCTGTTTAATTCATACTTAATGACTATGCTTTATAAAGTTCCTTACTTGGCATGCTTTGTCTTAACTGGCTAACTTTTATATCTCATTGAGGCACTGTACAATTGCTCTTCAAGTGGGAGAGACTGAATTAAGTCCAACTGCCAATAACTATGTACATAAGATTTATATCAAATTCTTATCAATTGGCTGATGTTCTTTCCAAGAAAAAAAAAGATGTTATTTGGACAGGATGTAGAGAACTGACTGCATCAGACACAGAAATCTGCGACATCTGACTAAAAAAAACAAAAAAAAAAAATGTGTATGGACTACTGAATAGAAACATTACTTTCATGCTGTTAGCAAAAGACCACTTTTGCATGTAAGAACATTTTACCACACAGCTTAGTAAGTAGTAGGCACGTACTTTTAAGGTAGAAAAACTTGATTTTAGATGAAATGCATACTAACGGTTAGCTTTATAAACTGCAGCCTGACCCTGCATTTTACAAGGATACAGTGAACACTCTAATAGGGACCTTGCGCAATCATGCAATGCAGTGGGTTTGGGAACATTGTATTCAACATTTTCTTAACTTCAAAGTCACTAAATATAAGTAATGGCATATATTTGTGTCATACTTCTCAACTGTCCAGATTTTTGCTTCACATTTTTGGTCTGTTTGCCATAAAATTTGTGGTTTTCTGGCAAATTGCTGAGGACTAAAAGATACCTAATAGTGAAATTCATTTAAATTTCAGACTTCATATTCTTCAGAAAAATGCATGTTAATACAAATCTTGTTACTCTAGCAGCTTTCTAAGTTTTTAACAGCAATTTTTAAAATCTGTACCTATTTTGGGCCTTTGCCCCCCCCCCCCCATTATTTTAGGCTTTGTTCAGATTTTTACTGCTAAGAGGTTAAGAGATATGACTTTAGTTTGTGATGCCACACCCTTCCAGAAATGTACACTAATACAAAACATGTTATGCTAGCAATTAAGTTTGTAAGAGCAATATTTAAACATTGTCCCTAAACCATCAAACTTCAAGTTGGTAAATAATAACATACATTTGTGTTTCAGACTTCAAATCCTTCAGAAAATACACACTAATGCAAAACCTATTGTTCTAGCACTTTAATTTCCATTCTCGTTAATTAGAGATGATGTAAGCATTGTTTTAGCAGGCTCCTGATCCAATCCCAGACCAGTAACAAAGAAAAAAAAAATCATACAATCAAAAAGATCAGCAGTGACTACAAGTCTATTTGCAGTCTGCACTTGACATCAACAGTGAAGACTTGTATTCCGCACATGATAAAAAATAAAAAGCCAAGCAATGTATCTTTCTAATTAATTTTTGGTAAAAAAAAAAATTAAAAAAAAGTACTGGTGCTGTCGTTGTGGGCACCACATATAAAGCCTGTGACTATCTTCAATACCCCACCCTCTCCACAATCAGAAGCCTTTGGAGCATTTGTGTGAGGCTTATCAGACAATAGGATGAGCAGACACAGACATATGTTGATGTCGAAAGGGGGTGAGAAGTAGCCGGGATAGCAGGAAAAGAACAAAACTAATTGAAAAGGCTTAAAGGGCATATTTACCTTAGTTAAGGTGAAAAAAAATAAAATAAAAATAATTTCTCTTAATTTTGTACCCCCTCTAAACCAGTGCCCAGGGTAGATGCACCTTTCACCCCTCCCTTTCTACACTGCTGGTATATGCCATTAATAATAGAAAAACATTGTAGTGCTTTTCTACTTAGACTGAGTAATGTCTAGCCCATCAGCCAAGTTAAGAAGTAGATAGTCACAGCTAATTGTTGGTCTACATAGTGAGAACCTCTGCTGAGCAAACCACTACATCGACAGATTTCTCACAGAGGCAACACAAATGTAGAGCAAACTAAGAAGAACAAAAAAATGCGCTCTTTTTCTTGCCTGTCTCTCTCTCTCTCTCTCTCTCTCTCTCTCTCTCTCACACACACACACAATATGCGCGATAACACTGTAACTATAAATATACTATATTAACTAAAAATGTACTTACCGAGACGCAAAAATGCCAACAGTTATACACAATCAGTCATTCGGCAGGAGACTCCACTAGAAACGGCACCAGTCATACACACTCATTCCATACATTCACACACACAATCCGATTTCAGCAGTCTGTGTTTACAACTAAAAAAAACACTCGCACATGCACATTTAGCATTCACAAACACACTCACACTGCGAACTCAAAGTTAACCTGAAGCAGCGTTACCCGAATGAAGCATGTGGCGAGAACACAAAACATAAAACATTACTACTTTCTTTATGCACTTAACTTAATGTAAAAGAGGATTATTAATTCATTTAAAATTATCCTGAACTACAAATAAAAAAAACTCACCTTAGCAATACGTAATAGAATAGAATTTGCAGGCAATGCTTCGGTCCCTCAGTAGAATGAACTCGGCCGGATACACTTCGAATGTTAGGGAGTTCCACACAGGGAATATGGGATTTATTAGGATAATGGAGTGGGCTGGACAAGAAAGGTCTGACATCACCTTCTGGGTGGTTCAAAGCCACTTCTAAAGACCATGCTAATATGGGAGTGGTGACGTCAGTTTGTGGGCGGAAACTCCACCGTAACTACTGCAAAAGTGTAGTAGTCCTGACGTCAGGATTTAAGAGACAGTTAGTCAGTTTTCAAAGGCAGGACAATTTGCTTTTAAAACGGAAGCTAAAACAGTACGGAAACGGAAGATGGCTAGTAGGAAAACAGTAGAGATAATATTTTTTAAATAAATGCAGTGCAGATTTGATTGTGCTGGATGAAGTAACAGGAATGAAAAGAGACGGCAGGCTGTGCACTACGATTAAATCTCCCATTGTTTTCGTTTAATACATTGTATTACACTTCCAAGAAATCTAGCAAAAAGCCAACTTGAAAATGCAAAGCCAGTTATCTAAGTAAAGACTAAAGCTCAATCCAAAACACAGAAAAGACATTCTGGAGCCTAATCAACAAATTAATAAGATACTCTACAGCAAAGTACCTCTCAAATAACAACTGCATTTTCCCACCCCCCCACCCCCACACCCCTCAGGTTTCATTACTATCCTTGATTTCTAAGCAAATCAGCAAATCAAACTTTTTATGAAGGAGAGAGCAAAATTATGAGCAAAATCAGAGAATGCCTGTGAAAACAGGGACAATGACAGGTACACATCACTCCTCAATGAAGTAAATAAAAGTTACTTATCCCTGCTGCTGTTTGGGGTCTATATTATATGTTCGAAGTTTGAAAACTTTGAATGTTAAATAATCAAATTTAAATGTTTGAAGTTTCAAACATCAAACATAATAAAAAAACAAAAAACAAAAAAAAAACAAATAGAACTCACCTGACTAGTGTAGGCAAGGGGGCAAGCCCCCCTGCACCTCCCACCCCCCCCCACACTTTAAATATACCAACTCTGAGACCGCACTATAGTGCTGTAAAGGGAAGATTTCCCTTACTGCACTGTAGTCATGTCTCAGAGTTGGTAAATTTAAAGACCAGGGGTGTGGGGGGGGGTCCAGGAGTTTTGCCCCCTGCCTACAGCTCTTAGTTTTGGGTTTGGAGTTTTTTTTTTTTAGATATGTTCGAAATTTTATAACTTTGAACATTTAAATTCGATACTTCGAACATATGATATAGACCCGCTGTTTGATGACTGCTAAACAACAGTCACTAATTTGGTGTGGCAGTACTATTGCTGTTCGTTTAAATAAGTACAAAACTAATATTGCTTTGGCTTATGCTGTGTGTGTGTGTGTGTGTGTGTGTGTGTGTGTGTGTGTGTGTGTGTGTGTGTGTGTGTGTGTGTGTGTGTGTGTGTGTGTGTGTGTGTGTGTGTGTGTGTGTGTGTGTGTGCGTGTGTGCGTGTGTGTGTGTGTGTGTGTGTTCTTGTGGGTATCTGTAAAAAATGCAGCTAACCAGAAATTATATTTCAAAAGTAAGGTATAAACTATATCATGGAACATTCAGACACTTAGCTCTTCTAGGAGTCTGGTGGTTCCCACTCCCCAGACTGTATAAACAGATTCAGGGGGCTCTCATAATCATCTTTGACTGTGCTGGGGGCCCCACAAAAGCTGTTGCTGGTTATGAAAAAATTAGGGGGAGAAATTTATTAATTTTCTGATTATGCTCTTTAACCTGAAGAGGGATGTGATATGATCCTGTTAGGATAAAGCTTATAATGGCCTCTGCTCTGAACTGCACCCATTCTAAAACCAGGCCTGCTGAGATGTGTGGGTACAGAAGGCTGATGTAGGTTTTATGGGGGGTTGGGGATTGTGAGGCTATTACCTCTTTAACATTCATCATAATCAAACCTTAGAAGTGTGCATAGGAAGTCATTATAACTTGTGTTTGGGTTAAGGATGGTGTGGTCTTTGTTTTTCTTTTGCTTTTCTTACAGACCTCAAAGGTGTACAAATAAGGTATACAAATAGCTTGTTTAGGGGAAGTGTATTATCTAGGAACAACAAAGAACAATACATTACCATAATCATGATTATTTTCACTTTCCTCACACTCACATATCAGGCACGTATACAGGTGGCTGCTTTTGAAGGTTAGGGATGAGTACTCAGAATAATTATATATGTTGAAGCCATTTAAAGTATATTGGATGTTATGTTTACACCATATTGAATCTACAAAATCTACCACTTGGGGTGGCCGTTGTACTGCTGTGTTACCTTGCTGTAGGTTTTGTATGTCCCTTGTCTGCGACAATACACTTTAAATGACACTTGGGGTGGCTGTTGTACTGCTGTGTTACCTTGCTGTAGGTTTTGTATCTCCCTTGTCTGTGACAATACACTTTGAATGACACTTGGGGTGGCCGTTGTACTGCTGTGTTACCTTGCTGTAGGTTTTGTATGTCCCTTGTCTGTGACAATACACTTTGAATGACACTTGGGGTGGCCGTTGTACTGCTGTGTTACCTTGCTGTAGGTTTTGTATGTCCCTTGTCTGCGACAATATACTTTAAATGACACTTGGGGTGGCCGTTGTACTGCTGTGTTACCTTGCTGTAGGATTTGTATGTCCCTTGTCTGTGACAATACACTTTAAATGACACTTGGGGTGGCTGTTGTACTGCTGTGTTACCTTGCTGTAGGTTTTGTATGTCCCTTGTCTGTGACAATACACTTTAAATGACACTTGGGGTGGCCATTGTACTGCTGTGTTACCTTGCTGTAGGTTTTGTATGTCCCTTGTCTGCGACAATACACTTTAAATGACACTTGGGGTGGCCGTTGTACTGCTGTTACCTTGCTATAGGTTTGGTATGTCACTTGTCTGCGACAATATACTTTAAATGACACTTGGGGAGGCCGTTATACTGCTGTTACCTTGCTGTAGGTTGTGTATGTCCCTTGTCTGCGACAATATACTTTAAATGACAATTGGGGTGGCCGTTGTACTGCTGTGTTACCTTGCTGTAGGTTTTGTATGTCCCTTGTCTGCGACAATACACTTTAAATGACACTTGGGGTGGCCGTTGTACTGCTGTTACCTTGCTGTAGGTTTTGTATGTCCCTTGTCTGCGACAATATACTTTAAATGACACTTGGGGTGGCTGTTGTACTGCTGTGTTAAGTTGCTGTATGTTTTGTATGTCCCTTGTCTGTCACAATACACTTTAAATGACACTTGGGGTGGCCGTTGTACTGCTGTTACCTTGCTGTAGGTTTTGTATGTCCCTTGTCTGCGATAATATACTTTAAATGACACTTGGGGTGGCCGTTGTACTGCTGTGTTACCTTGCTGTAGGTTTTGTATGTCCCTTGTCTGCGACAATATACTTTAAATGACACTTGGGGTGGCCGTTGTACTGCTGTTACCTTGCTGTAGGTTCTGTATGTCCCTTGTGTGTGACAATACACTTTAAATGACACTTGGGGTGGCTGTTGTACTGCTGTTACCTTGCTGTAGGTTTTGTATGTCCCTTGTGTGCGACAATACACTTCAAATGACACTTGGGGTGGCAGTTGTACTGCTGTGTTACCTTGCTGTAGGTTTTGTATGTCTTTTGTCTGCGACAATATACTTTAAATGACACTTGGGGTGGCCATTGTACTGCTGTGTTACCTTGCTGTAGGTTTTCTATGTCCCTTGTCTGTGACAATACACTTTAAATGACACTTGGGGTGGCCGTTGTACTGCTGTTACCTTGCTGTAGGTTTTGTAGGCCCCTTGTCTGCGAAAATACACTTTAAATGACACTTGGGGTGGCCGTTGTACTGCTGTTACCTTGCTGTAGGTTTTGTATGTCCCTTGTCTGCGACAATATACTTTAAATGACACTTGGGGTTGCCGTTGTACTGCTGTTACCTTGCTGTAGGTTTTGTATGTCCCTTGTCTGCGACAATACACTTTAAATGACACTTGGTGTGGCCGTTGTACTGCTGTTACCTTGCTGTAGGTTTTGTATGTCCCTTGTCTGCGACAATACACTTTACTTAGGGTGGCCGTTGTACTGCTGTGGTACCTTGCTGTAGGTTTTGCATGTCCCTTGTCTGCGACAATACACTTTAAATGACACTTAGGGTGGCCGTTGTACTGCTGTGTTACCTTGCTGTAGGTTTGGTATGTCCCTTGTCTGCGACAATACACTTTAAATGACACTTGGGTGGCCGTTGTACTGCTGTTACCTTGCTGTAGGTTTTGTATGCCCCTTGTCTGCGACAATACACTTTAAATGACACTTGGGGTGGCCGTTGTACAGCTGTGTTACCTTGCTGTAGGTTTTGTATGCCACTTGTCTGCGACAATACACTTTAAATGACACTTGGGGTGGCCGTTGTACTGCTGTGTTACCTTGCTGTAAGTTTTGTATGTCCCTTGTCTGCGACAATATACTTTAAATGACACTTGGGGTGGCCGTTGTACTGCTGTTACCTTGCTGTAGGTTTTGTATGTCCCTTGTCTGCGACAATATACTTTAAATTACACTTGGGGTGGCCGTTGAACTGCTGTGTTACCTTGCTGTAGGTTTTGTATGTCCCTTGTCTGCGACAGTATACTTTAAATGACACTTGGGGTGGCCGTTGTACTGCTGTGTTACCTTGCTGTAGGTTTTGTATGTACTTTGTCTGCGACAATACACTTTAAATGACACTTGGGGTGGCCGTTGTACTGCTGTGTTACCTTGCTGTAGGTTTTGTATGTCCCTTGTCTGTGACAATACACTTTAAATGACACTTGGGGTGGCCGTTGTACTGCTGTGTTTCCTTGCTGTAGGTTTTGTATGTCCCTTGTCTGCGACAATATACTTTAAATGACACTTGGGGTGACCGTTGTACTGCTGTTACCTTGCTGTAGGTTTTGTATGTCCCTTGTCTGCGACAATATACTTTAAATGACACTTGGGGTGGCCATTGTACTGCTGAGTTACCTTGCTGTAGGTTTTGTATGTCTCTTGTCTGTGACAATATACTTTAAATGACACTTGGGGTGGCCGTTGTACTGCTGTGTTACCTTGCTGTAGGTTTTGTATGTCCCTTGTCTGCGACAATACACTTTAAATGACACTTGGGGTGGCCGTTGTACTGCTGTGTTACCTTTGCTGTAGGTTTTGTATGTCCTTTGTCTGCGACAATACACTTTAAATGACACTTGTGGTGGCCGTTGTACTGCTGTTACCTTGCTGTAGGTTTTGTATGTCCCTTTTCTGCGACAATACACTTTAAATGACACTTGGAGTGGCCGTTGTACTGCTGTGTTACCTTGCTGTAGGTTTTGTATGTCCCTTGTCTTCGACAATACACTTTAAATGACACTTGGGGTGGCCGTTGTACTGATGTTACCTTGCTGTAGGTTTTGTATGTCCCTTGTCTGCGACAATGTACTTTAAATGACACTTGGGGTGGCCATTGTACTGCTGTGTTACCTTGCTGTAGGTTTTGTATGTCCTTTGTCTGCGACAATACACTTTAAATGACACTTGGGTTGGCCGTTGTACTGCTGTGTTACCTTGCTGTAGGTTTTGTATGTCCCTTGTCTGCGACAATACACTTTAAATGACACTTGGGGTGGCCATTGTACTGCTGTGTTACCTTGCTGTAGGTTTTGTATGTCCCTTGTCTGTGACAATATACTTTAAATGACACTTGGGGTGGCCGTTGTACTGCTGTTCCCTTGCTGTAGGTTTTGTATGTCCCTTGTCTGCGACAATACACTTTAAATGACACTTGGGGTGGCCATTGTACTGCTGTTACCTTGCTGTAGGTTTTGTATGTCCCTTGTCTGCGACAATATACTTTAAATGACACTTGAGGTTACCGTTGTACTGCTGTTACCTTGCTGTAGGTTTTGTATGTCCCTTGTCTGCGACAATACACTTTAAATGGCTTCAACACATATAATTATTCTGAGGTTCCTGTTACTAAAGAACTTTTGTCTTTATTTTCCAAAGGGTTTAAATTTGTTCCAACTAAAATACCTGATATAGCTACAGTCATGGTTGATTTACAGTTATATCTGAGGAAACTAAATTTGAAACATTGTTTTATTATTTTTATTCATTAAATAGTACTGTGTACTCACAACGTTTGTGCTCTTTTATTTTATTTGTTTTTTATTCAGAGCACTACTGCACCACTTATTTGGACTTTGTGTATAAATTTTATATACTGTAAATATGTTCTACTGTAAAAATGCCATGCACGTATATTGTATCTATGCTATACCATGAAACTGCTTTACTTATTGACTACAATGTTACATCCTTTATAATTATTAGCTATCCTATAGCATGTTACTCAACTGTCTCTTCTATGTTACTGTATAACCTATTAATACTATGTACAACCAGTGTAGTTTATTACTGTATGGAGATTTTCTCCCCAGGACTCTGCTGAAAATGGACACTAGTGGTTCAGCCGGACTATCCTGGTAAACAAATGTTAAATAAATAATAATAAATAAAGACTATTTTGCCAACTTTGAACATTAAGCTTGGTTACAGTTTTTGTCTTCCCTGAAAAAAAAAAACAAAAAAACAAATAAGACTGAAATGTTTCTGTTACTCTTGATTTTTGTTTAAGCCACAGACAGGAGAAGCAGGTGCCGACTTTGGGAACACGGGAGAAATTCTTGGCTAGGCTTATAAGGGCCTCCGGGCCAATAGTCTAGTATCATCCTATGAACCTATGGATTAAAAGGTTGGAAAATGCTCTAAAATGCATCCCACAGCATCTATAACCCAATCGCTTCCCTGACCCTGGCTTATCAGAGTTATTTCTTAAATGGTTATAACTGTGCTGTCTTGGCCAGGAAAGGTGTCTTGAAAGGATGGAAGGGAAACCAAAAGTTAGCAGCAACAGTGAATTTCATTCCTTTATCAAATTTCTGTTCAAGCCATCATTGGATGAAAAGATTGTGTTAAAAAAAAATAAAATGCAGTTCAGAGCATATAGAAAGTTATGGCATATTAAAAGCACTGAAGAATAAGGCAAAATGCAAGAAAGGGAAGAAAAATGAAGTGTGCATGGCATGGGGAGCCCAAGACAAGGGGAAACAGAATGAAGGACTGGAGTATTTATGTTTAGGTTCATAGGTCCATAGGTTGGTACTAGGCTATCAGCCCTAGGGCCTATACAAGCCTAGCCTTAACAATTCCCTGGCTATTTCTTCCCACACTATTTATTTCCCTGGACCCCTGTCTAGCAGGGCGACTGACATGATCCCGGGGTGAATTTTCTTTCTCCCATCCAATTGTCAAGGTTCCTTTTGAAGAGGGCCAAAGAGGCACTCTGCTTGACATGTAGTCCAGAGTCTGGGGGTGAAACTTTAGTCCTAGTACAGCAGTTCATCTAAGTCCAGATCTGTACATAGAGTTGTTGCAAGTTATCATTGTTGCAACTATAAATGTCCCTTTGTGAGATGGTCCAACACCACCACCTCCTTCTTAGAATTTAAACAACTGTGAAACCTAGCCAAAGCTAATAACTAAAGATTGCAAAACCTACTACAACAAACTCCAAACCATGTACTCATCCAATCCAAAAAGATTTTGGAACTCCATTTCCTCCATTCTTCACCCTGCTAATAATAGCAACTCTTGCCCAAACGCCACCCTTACCAGCCTCATAACTGCCACTAAATTTAACTCATTCTTTATAGATTGCATAGCAAAACTATCCACCTCTTTCCCTGACCCCCCCAGCCCTCTTCACCCCACCAACCAACCTCCTCCTACCTCACCTTTCTGCCTAAAACCCATCCCCACACAATAAAAAGGCTTCTCCTCAAGCTAAAACCCTGTCACAATGCACCAATCTACCACCCACCTACCTAAAACACTCCACTGAAGCCATAGCCTACCCCATATCTATTCTTATAAATAGATTAATACAAGAGCCATACGTCCCAACCATCGGGTGCTATGCATACATCATCCCTCTACACAAAGGTGGTAAAAACACAGACATAACCAGTTTTAGATCCATAGCCATACTTTGTCCTTCTCAAAAATACTAGAAAAAAAATCCATTCACAAATCATACATTACCTAACTCTGAAGAACCTCCTCTCCCATACGCAACATGATTTTCGCCCTGACCGTAGTACCATGAGTACCCTCCTTTCCTCTTCTTGAGACCATCAACCTAGCAAACGAGAAGGGCAAATATGTATCATCACTGTTTTTAGCTCGATCTAAGGCATTCGACAGCATCCCCCACTCCTTACTCCTATCCCATCTCTCATTCTTACACCTTTCTCCTTCCACCTTAACCTGGTTCACCAGCTACCTATCCAACTGCCAACAAGCAGTCCAGTGGAAAGAATCTACCTAATCTTTCCTACCTACACCCACCGGTGTTCCTCAAGGCTCAGTACTTGGCCCTCTACTCTTTAATATATTTATCAATAACTTCCACATTTCCATTCCCGAAGCCTCTGTTATCCAGTATGCAGAGACTCCACCATCATCTGCTCTGCCTCTTCCCCCAATGAACTACTCCTAAAAACCCAACTTGCCTTTTTTCAAAACAGAAGCCTGGATGCAATCAAATCACCTTGCCCTTAACACCAGCAAAAGAAAAGTAATGATTTTTACACCCACTAGAAACTCCGCTCTTGACAGAAACCTTTTCTCCATTATAAGCCAAAATAACACCCCTCTTGAAATAGTTCCCACTACCAAACTGCTAGGCATCATCACTGATGAAAACCTAAAGTTTGACTCATGCATACACTCAACTATTAAGAAAACCCATCAAAAAATTGGTCTCCTCTACAGACGCAACCATTATCTCAACCCTTCCTCCTGGCAAACACTTCCATCTGCCTTACTCCTCCCCTCTCTCATGTACAGTGCTCCCTTATTCACCAACCTCCAACTAGGCCTACATTCCAAACTCGAATCCTGCTACCATAAAATGTGCAAATTTGCCACCAACACCAGAAATTCATCTCATCATTGCCACTCCCTACACCCCCTCAAATGGTTAGAACTGCCCAACGACCTCAGATATCTGCAACTTACCACCGCAGACAAGCTGATCTTCATCACCCCCTCAAATGGTTAGAATTGTCCAATGACCTCAGATATCTGCAACTTACCACCGCACACAAGCTGATCTTCAACACCCCCTTGAATGGTTAGAACTGCCCAAGTACCTCAGATATCTGCACCTTACCACCCCACACAAGCTGATCTTCACCACCCCCTCGAATGGTTAGAACTGCCCAACTACCTCAGATATCTGCATCTTACCACCGCACACAAGCTGATCTTCAACACACCCTCAAATGGTTAGAACTGCCCGACGACCTCAGATATCTGCAACTTACCATCGCAGACAAGCTGATCTTCAACACCCCCTCAAATGGTTAGAACTGCCCAAGTACCTCAGATATCTGCACCTTACCACCACACACTAGCTGATCTTCAACACACCCTCAAATGGTTAGAGCTGACCAACAACCTCAGGTATCTGCAACTTACCACCACACACAAGCTGATCTTCAACACCCCCTCGAATGGTTAGAACTGCCCAACGACCTCAAATATCTGCAACTTACCACCGCAGACAAGCTGATCCTCATCGCCCCCTCATATGGTTAGAATTGTCCAACGACCTCAGATATCTGCAACTTACAACCGCACACAAGCTGATCTTCAACACCCCCTTGAATGGTTAGAACTGCCCAAGTACCTCAGATATCTGCATCTTACCACCGCACACAATCTGATCTTCAACACACCCTCAAATGGTTATAACTGCCCGACGACCTCAGATATCTGCAACTTACCACCGCACACAAGCTGATCTTCAACACACCCTCGAATGGTTAGAACTGCCCAAGTACCTCAGATATCTGCACCTTACCAACGCACACAAGCTGATCTTCAACACGCCCTCAAATGGTTAGAGCTGCCCAACAACCTCAGGTATCTGCAACTTACCACCGCACACAAGCTGATCTTCAACACCCCTTTGAATGGTTAGAACTGCCCAAGTGCCTCAGATATCTGCACCTTACCACCGCACACAAGCTGATCTTCAACACCCTCTTGAATGGTTAGAACTGCCCAACTACCTCAGATATCTACATCTTACCACCGCACACAAGCTGATCTTCAACACGCCCTCAAATGGTTAGAACTGCCCGATGACCTCAGATATCTGCAACTTACCACCACAAACAAGCTGATCTTCAACACCCCCTTGAATGGTTAGAACTGCCCAAGTACCTCAGATATCTGCACCTCACCACCGCACACAAGCTGATCTTCAACACACCCTCAAATGGTTAGAACTGCCCGACGACCTCAGATATCTGCAACTTACCACTGCAGACAAGCTGATCTTAAACACACCCTCGAATGGTTAGAACTGCCCAACGACCTCAGATATCTGCAACTTACCATTGCACACAAGCTGATCTTCAAACCAGCTGACTACCCTTCCCTATCCACATCCCTAATACCCTACACACCCTCCCACTCCCTAAAATCTGAGATCCAAAATCTCCTGCAAGTATACAAACCCTCTCATCCCCCTGGTCAACTACTGCTAGCCTGCACCACAGCTAAACTATGGAACTCTCTCTCCTCTCCACTACGCAACATGTCTAACCACAACAACTTTAAGACCCACCTGGTCTCATACTTGTCCTCCAAATGGGAATGTCCCTCTCATGTTCCTACCTAACCACCCCCCTAGCTCATACATCCTCTACCGTCTCTCAAAGATAAATGTACATCTTTATATCTTACTGAAAATGGTGAAATTATCTAATAGTATCTCTTACTCTCCAGTATATTATTCTCTCAGAAAAATAACCTTCCTTATCAGTCTTCATTTTTCTTTTGCAAGGAATGTTACACAAGAAAGCTTATGGACCACTATGTTTTTTTCTATTTCTGTTACATTCTTAATGTTCTCTATTTTGTAACATCTCTTATTTACTACTGTTAACATTAATGTAAATTCTTGTGGAGCTTTTCTCCCCGGGCCTCCACTGAAAAACTGGTCACCATGACCCAGTGGACTCTCCCGGTCAACAAATGCAAATAAATAAAATAAATAAATAGTGTGGTACATAATCCTGTTGTAATATAAGAGCATTGTGCATACGACATCTAAAGGTTTACAAGATGAACATAAAAGCTTGCTTAGAAGGGTGGCAGTGATAGGGAGATACTTGGACTGTAAGTGCCTAGGGTCTCCCAAATTGACATCTGCTGGAGGCCTCCAGAATACTATCCTGACCCTGTGAATTACTGTTAACAAAGTCCCTTCTGAAGCATTTTTGGATCATATGGTCTTCAGCCCTGGATCATTGATGTCTGTCAAGACCACATCATATATGCCATCATGCAATTATGCAACTATGTCTTACCCCTACAATTATGTCCAAACAATGAAAAATGTCCATAGCGGATCCCTTGCCTAAACTGAATAAACCCACCTCCACCAAAGAGTTTAGGCCATCCTCAATTCTATCCACTCTAGCTAAAACACCAGAAAAATATATATAACCAGATGTCTGAATATATTCAAAACTATGCAGTTTTATCAAACTGCCATTGTGGCTTCCTGATGGGCAGGTGAGCAATGACAGGACTTTATACGTTTACTGACGGTATATTACAAAACACAAAGACATTCTCAGAGGTGCTCTTTTTACTGACCGTACTAAAGCTGCCAACTTAGTAGACCACATTCATTCTTACTCTCTTTCTAACAGATGGGATAAACCCCATAATCCTAGAATAATTCATATCCTTCCTTCAGAACAGACACTTCAAAATTAAGCTAAGCGTTCCTTCTTTACCATTAACCTGTTAACTCACACGAGTTTACCAAGGGTTCGTTTTGTCCCTGATGTTGCTCTATTTCCTTACTCATTAGAGGAGAGCACCCAAAAGTCAAGTTTTTCTGACAAAAAAGTGATTTTTCTTCCCTGTTTTCCACATCTACACAAACATTTCACATACAGAGAAAGCATCATTTAATAATTATTTCACATAGTGCAACCAGTTATCTGAACAAAAACAGGGCTTTCAAGCTTAGTTTTCATGTGGAGATGAACAAGAAGGCATTTTTATTACAAATGAGTTGCTTTTTCCTTTAAACAAACTTGAGTGCCACACAAAAAGAAAGAAAATATGTTTATCTAACTCCTAAACACTCTTGATAGCTCAAAAAATAGTACACTCCCTTTATGTAAAGGGCTGTGGATTCTATTCCCAGATGAGGTAGATGGCTTCCTTTAAAGTAGGTTGGTATAATGGTGAAGCTGTTTACCTCACAGACACAAAGCACAGGGTTTGATTCTCAGTAAAGGGAAACTGGCTAGGCTTGAAATGGTCCACAAGGGCAGCTAGCCTAGTATTTGCCTATGAAACTATAACTTTTCATCAGCATTTAATTTTGCATTTGTCTACACTATATTTTCTGTAAAACTGCATATTTCTTCTAGTATTTGGTTACATTTTTGCATTGCATAGCATTGTTTTGTCATGACAGGTCAATGACTTGGGGAAGGAAGATTAACATCAGACTAATTCTAGATACAATATTTAAAACTGTGAATGCAACAGGAACTAAGTAACACCTATTAACCACAGGCATGAGATTTCTCACACATGAACACTAACCTACAGTTGTTACTTTGAAAAGAGCAATTAACTGAGCTACATTTTCAATTATGTCATTCAAACATTATTTAAAATGCTGTAATGAAGATGGCTGCTATTGAAAATAAAAGGAAGCAAATTAATTAAAAATGCAGATTGATGCTGACAGTGAAAAGTAACCAGTTACAGTAGTGTTGTAAACTGATGAGACAGAAAACCACAGTAAAGCGTTGTCACCTCACAGTAAGACGTTGTCTGGTTCGATTCTCAGCTAGAGCGTCTTCTGCGTGGAGACATGCGTGAATGGGTGTACCTCCGTTGAAGGTTGTGCGTCAGGCCTGGCAAGCCGGTACGTAAAAATCAACTGTCAATCATTAGCGGACCAGAGTTCCACTGTGGCAACCCCTAACCGGGAAAAGCCGAAAGACACAAACAAATAGATTTCTTTCTGTCCTTCAAAAATAACATCAGGAAGATGAAGGCATTGACTGTAAAACAAAATCATGCTATCCATGGTAACCTACTTTCTGGCCATTTTGGGGTATAACAAATTATAAAATAAAAATAACCACTTACTTTGATACAGATACATAAGTAATGCAGAAAAGCTCGTGATATGCTGAAAAATATTTTTTTTTCAGTTTTTGGAGTGATTCTTCTTTAAGAAACTTACAGCAAGTTTTGCCAGAATGTTTAAAAACCTTCTTTCAGAACAGATAGTTCAAAGTTCAGCTAGGCTCTTCTTCATATTAGTCTCATTTACTCAAAGCAGTTCCCCAAGGATCAGTTTTATAGTCAATACTGTTTATTAGTTAATGAATTTCCAGCAGTTTCCTCAAACTTACAATTATTCTCTTTGCAGTCAAAATGGTCATTTGTAGACAGGGCTGCTCCCCAAATGTAATAATAAAAGTATGATCTAGAGCATATCCTACTCATAGGAGCACATGAACAATATTATGCAAGTGATCACTGGTACGATATATGCTCTTACACACGTAAAAGGTTTTTCCACCCTTTTCAAGCACCTAATAGTGCTCCCCATCAAACTGAGCAGGTTATACTTGATAACCCCAATGAAACCGTAAATTCACCCCAGGAGTTTCACCTATGTCCCCTTTTGGATAGGTGCAGTCTGTGCTGCTCATACATTTTTGCACCAGTATAAGCTATTTCTCTTAGTCTATGAGAGAACAAAGTTAAAACAGGTTCCTATTATGTAATTGAAGACGTAATCCATTGAATGCTTCTTGATCGAACTTGAAAGCACAAAACAGCAAAATAGCGACATGACATATAAGCGATCTCTTTCCCTGGGAACGAAATCGCTTGGCTGCCTCCGTTACTTTGCCATTTTCCTCACTGCAGTGTGATCTCAGAGTTGGTATATTTAAGTAGGGAGTGTGGGGGGCACAGCCCCTCACATTAGGGGGTGTGGGGGAGAAGCCCCCCCATGTTATGTAATGTTTTGAAGTTTTTATTTTTAATTAATTTTTTTATGGAACAGCGATTTTTTTCCCCGTGGGAAAAAAATCGGTGTTCCAAGTGTTCAAGACTGTAAGCTTTCACTTACATGGGGTTGATAAATCAGCGTTCACTTTTTTAAGCATTCACTGATTTAATATAGACCTGGTAAAACATGGCTAGGCTTGTAAAGGCCTTAGGGACAATAGCCAAGTAACCTTTTATGAGCCAAAGATTCTATGAAAAATGTGTTTTTACACATCCAGTCATCAAGATTAGCCTTAAAAGTGGTCAATAATGATAGAAAACGTTGATAAATTTTAGGTATAAGTGCATTTGGCTGAACAGTTCTCTAAATGTTCAATATTAAATTCAACTTACAAAAAAAGGTAAATATTACTAACAAGAGTAAATACACCGCACTTCTAGACCAAGAAAATGCAATATGTCCAATCCTTTTCAGGAAAAAATCTGCTATATAACATGGTCTGCTCCCTAATCTGTTAGACTAAAGATTCCTTGTAATAGTTATCAAATGAAAAATTAACCTTGCTTACCTCTAACAACAAAAAAAAATGTATGCAAATTAATGACACTTTCTCAGTTAATGGAAAACTGCTGTACTGATCTTTTTAAAGTTAAATGGCTTCTAGTACATCACAGATCAACACTCCCAAGTATCCCTCATTCTGAAACTCAGTCTTGAATCTTTTTCATCTCTTCGTTGGTGTACTCCACATGAGAAATACCCCCCCTACAATTATTCCCTTTACTGTTAGATCTGTTTATATTTCAAAGAGATATCATCAAAACCACTCTTCCAGATACAGCTAAAAACTCATCTTCAGAAAATTGCTGAATGCCACAGTTCTGCCTCTGGTCAAATTACCTAATGACATGGGTGCTGAAACAACAGGTAGGGTAGAGACAGTCATGCCCCCACTTTCAACATCTGCTCAATGTGCCCTGAAACTGTTGCTGGCATAGGGTTTACATGGAAAAATTGCACTGGCATTTTCAAGGTAACTGCAAGCTCAGACAGCCAGAAAAAAGAAGATCTGAGTAATAAATCATCTTCTTCTGGCTGCCAGGGCTTATGATTACCATGGAAACACCTATGTGAGTCCAATCAACTTTTCCTAAGGAATTTCAGACAAAGCCAAAAGTAACACGAGAAATGAAGTCACAAAAACAGGGACAATTTTAAACATTATTAATTGATTTAAAAAATTAATAGAGTGGGTTCTACATCAACATGCATTTTCTGAACAATAGAAATATGTAATTGTAATGTCTGGCATTAGTGTCTGACTGTAATGCTCAACATATCTCTGAACAAATGCTTAAGAGTTCTGGACAAAGCCAAAAGTAATGGAGGGATGAAGGGCCAAAATCTGAGCCACATTTTAAATATTGCTGTTATAAAATTAGAAAGTTGCTGGAATAACAGCTTTTGAATTAGCATGCATTTTCTGAAGAATATGAAGTCTGAGACTTTAATGTCTTGTTATTTAGTGAGCGCAGCCCTCAATGGTCTGCTTGAAAAACACAAACTTTTTGGGAAACAGATCAAAAATATGAGGCAATAATCCCAGCATTCTGCAAAATTCTGCAGAGTTGAGAGGTATGATCTTCAGTGATTTATAAAATCAAACATTTTACGAGGGACAGGGCAAAAATATGAGGCAAAATCAGGGATGTTTTGCAAAATTCTGACCAGTTAATTTATTTATTAATTTACTTATTACTGTTTGTTTACCAGGTAAGTGTACTGGTCTGCAACTTTAATTACCTCACTATTAACTGGGAATCCTATGCGGCAGCAAATATACAAGCACAGAGATTTCTGGATTTTGTAAACACAAACTCTCTGAACTAGATAGTCAATACACCAACCAGGGGTGCAACCATACTGGATCTGGTCCTCACTAATATGGGAGAGTGCTGCACACTCCCTAATGTAATGTCTTCTCTGGTAAGGTCAGAATACAAAATGGTCTCCTTTGAAGAAAAAAATAAAACCTGGAACCCCAACTATCACTGGAATGTTCAGGAACTACTCTATGGCTAACTTTCTACTATTAAATCATAACCTGTCAAAATTTCAAGCCCACAAAAACCTAGAGAACACTGCTGCCTATGTGGAACTGTTGACAGAAACCCTATATAAGCTTGTTAATAGCTGGATAGCGGTAGCAGTACCCATCAGGAAGAAGTACAGAACTAACTCAAAAAAACAAGCTACTCTGGTAGAATCACAAAATCAATAGGCTGTATAACAGAAGGAAGAAAATCGTGGTAAAAATTAGCAGCACCCAACAGGATAAAAACACTCTCATTAAACTAAACAAACATCTAAGAGGACAAATAAAATTTACCAAAGCCAAATTAGAGGTAAATTTGGCCTCCCAGGCTAAGGACAATCACAAGGCATTCTTTATCAATGTCCACAACCTCAAAGGTAATAAACAATTATGTGCAGAGCTCATTGTAAATGCAACCACCTATACTGAGCCAGAAGATACAGCAAACCTACTGGCTGATAAATTGAGCTTCAACTTTGCCCCTCTTTCTCCCTCAGCCTTCCCTCAGGAAATGCCATCAAATATAATCGCCCCACTATTTCTAGTGAATAGGTCCTTAATGCTCCCAGAAACATTCATTAAAGCTATGTTAAAATCCACCTCTGTAACTTGAGTTTTGGATGCTGCCAGTATCTAGATGTTCTGGGATTCATTTTATGTCTTATTCTGGATAGATAATCACTTGCAGTTTATGGATCAGTGTGATTTTGTTTGAATTTGGGGAAACGTAGCATCTGACATGAACAGGTCATGCTGGACAGATAGATACATCTCCTAGAAATTCAAACTTCTCTGGAACAAGCTTCCAAGTCATGTGAACATTACACATACAAACATTAGGAGTATCTATAACAAAATACAACAGTTATTTGTTTATTTATTTATTTATTTATGTTATATTTGCCTGGCTTAACCTAAATGCTCCACATATAGCAGTACTAAGTTCAATCTGCCTAAATATGAAAAGGTAATGAAAGTCTATCCTAAACTATAATATACTAAGATCAGACAGACACAATAAGCATCTGGTGGAGTCATACTACTATACAGAAGTTCTCTGCAACCTACCCCTTCATCACTAAATCCTTTATTATTTGGTAAGGCAAAAAATCTCATATCTACCTTCAAACTCAACCAAAACAAGACATTATCCATTTAGGTGCTTATTTGCCACCTTGTAATAACCTTTCTGTTGCAGAAGACTTCTGCAGGGTTTCATCGAACAACAGGAAAAATTAATACTGAGTGATATTAATATTGACTATTTCTCCTTTGACTCACTTAACCAATGAATAACTCTCTATGATTTCTCAAAGCTAATCACCACTCCTACCTGTTATAATAAAAACACTAATGGAAAATTCACTGACTGAATTCTTACCTCTATGCTTCATAAAATCTTTACTTCAGGTGCCCTTCCAGATAACCTAAGTGATCATCTCCCTACCTTTGTAATAAGAAAGCAGACTAATATTCAAAAGCAGCCACATTTCAGGATAGACATGACCTCATACATTTCAACAAATATTCCATTATTTCTTGTCTAAAAGTATATAACTGGAATGCTGTAAAATGCATTCCACTAGATTACACAGTATTTTTTTATTTCTTCTTTATTGAACATCCTTAATGAACTTGTAACCAAGAAAAAGGACTTGCACGAGTGTCCAAAAGAAGGACAAAAACCAAACCCTAAAAGTTAGCACAAGCAGTTTTATTCACAGTGAATAAAACTGCTTGTGCTAACTTTTAGGGTTTGGTTTTTGACCTTCTTTTGGACACTCGTGCAAGTCCTTTTTCTTGCTTAATGAACTTGTGCGCTGATACCTAACACTAACAGTAGTACTAACAGCTGTGCTGATACCTAACACTAACAGTAGTACTAACAGCTGTGCCGATACCTAACACTAACAGTAGTACTAACAGCTGTGCTGATACCTAACACTAACAGTAGTACTAACAGCTGTGCTGATACCTAACACTAGCAGTAGTACTAACAGCTGTGCTGATACCTAACACTAGCAGTAGTACTAACAGCTGTGCTGATACCTAACACTAACAGTAGTACTAACAGCTGTGCTGATACCTAACACTAGCAGTAGTACTAACAGCTGTGCTGATGACTAACACTAGCAGTAGTACTAACAGCTGTGCTGATACCTAACACTAACAGTAGTACTAACAGCTGTGCTGATACCTAACACTAACAGTAGTACTAACAGCTGTACTGATACCTAACACTAACAGTAGTACTAACAGCTGTGCTGATACCTAACAATAGCAGTAGTACTAAGAGCTGTGCTGATACCTAACACTAACAGTAGTACTAACAGCTGTGCTGATACATAACACTAACAGTAGTAATAACAGCTGTGCTGATACCTAACACTAACAGTAATACTAACAGCTGTACTGATACCTAACACTAACAGTAGTACTAACAGCTGTGCTGATACCTAACACTAGTAGTAGTACTAACAGCTGTGCCGATACCTAACACTAGCAATAGTAATAACAGCTGTGCTGATACCTAACACTAACAGTAGTACTAACAGCTGTGCTGATACCTAACACTAACAGTAGCACTAACAGCTGTGCTGATACCTAACACTAGCAGTAGTACTAACAGCTGTGCTGATACCTAACACTAGCAGTAGTACTAACAGCTGTGCTGATACCTAACACTAACAGTAGTACTAACAGCTGTGCTGATACCTAACACTAACAGTAGTACTAACAGCTGTGCTGATACCTAACACTAACAGTAGTTCTAACAGCTGTGCTGATACCTAACACTAACAGTAGTACTAACAGCTGTGCTGATACCTAACACTAACAGTAGTTCTAACAGCTGTGCCAATACCTAACACTAACAGTAGTACTAACAGCTGTGCTGATACCTAACACTAACAGTAGTACTAACAGCTGTGCTGATACCTAACACTAACAGTAGTACTAACAGCTGTGCTGATACCTAACACTAACAGTAGTACTAACAGCTGTGCTGATACCTAACACTAACAATAGTACTAACAGCTGTGCCGATACCTAACACTAACAGTAGTACTAATAGCTGTGCTGATACCTAACACTAACAGTAGTACTAACAGCTGTGCTGGTACCTAACACTAACAGTAGTACTAACAGCTGTGCTGATACCTAACACTAACAGTAGTACTAACAGCTGTGCTGATACCTAACACTAACAGTAGTACTAACAGCTGTGCTGATACCTAACACTAACAGTAGTACTAACAGCTGTGCTGATACCTAACACTAACAGTAGTACTAACAGCTGTGCTGATACCTAACACTAACAGTAGTACTAACAGCTGTGCTGATACCTAACACTAACAGTAGTACTAACAGCTGTGCTGATACCTAACACTAACAGTAGTTCTAACAGCTGTGCTGATACCTAACACTAACCGTAGTACAAACAGCTGTGCTGATACCTAACACTAACAGTAGTTCTAACAGCTGTGCTGATACCTAACACTAACAGTAGTACTAACAGCTGTGCTGATACCTAACACTAACAGTAGTACTAACAGCTGTGCTGATACCCAACACTAACAGTAGTACTAACAGCTGTGCTGATACCTAACACTAACAGTAGTTCTAACAGCTGTGCTGATACCTAACACTAACCGTAGTACTAACAGCTGTGCTGATACCTAACACTAACAGTAGTTCTAACAGCTGTGCTGATACCTAACACTAACAGTAGTACTAACAGCTGTGCTGATACCTAAAACTAACAGTAGTACTAACAGGTGTGCTGATACCTAACACTATCAGTTGTACTAACAGCTGTGCTGATACCTAAACTAACAGTAGTACTAACAGGTGTGCTGATACCTAACACTAACAGTAGTACTAACAGCTGTGCTGATACCTAACACTAACAGTAGTACTAACAGCTGTGCTGATACCTAACACTAACAATAGTACTAACAGCTGTGCTGATACCTAACACTAACAATAGTACTAACAGCTGTGCTGATACCTAACACTAACAGCTGTGCTGATACCTAACACTAACAGTAGTATTAGCAGCTGTGCTGATACCTAACACTAAAAGTAGTACCAACAGCTGTGTTGATACCTAACACTAACAGTAGTACTAACAGCTGTGCTGATACCTAACACTAACAGTAGTACTAACAGCTGTGCCGATACCTAACATTAACAGTAGTACTAACAGCTGTGCCGATACTTAACTCTAACAGTAGTACTAAAAGCTGTGCCGATACCTAACACTTACAGTAGTACTAACAGCTGTGCCGATACCTAACACTAACAGTAGTACTAACAGCTGTGCTGATACCTAACACTAACAGTAGTACTAACAGCTGTGCTGATACCTAACACTAACAGTAGTACTAACAGCTGTACTGATACCTAACACTAACAGTAGTACTAACAGCAGTGCTGATACCTAACACTAACAGTAGTACTAACAGCTGTGCTGATACCTAACACTAACAGTAGTACTAACAGCTGTGCCGATACCTAACACTAGCAATAGTAATAACAGCTGTGCCAATACCTATCACTAACAGTAGTACTAACAGCTGTGCTGATACCTAACACTAACAGTAGTACTAACAGCTGTGCTGATACCTAACACTAACAGTAGTACTAACAGCTGTGCTGATACCTAACACTAACAGTAGTACTAACAGATGTACTGATACCTAAAACTAACAGTAGTACTAACAGCTGTGCTGATACCTAAACTAACAGTAGTACTAACAGCTGTGCCGACACTTAACTCTAACAGTAGTACTAACAGCTGTGCCGATACCTAACACTAACAGTAGTACTAACAGCTGTGCCGATACCTAACACTAACAGTAGTACTAACAGCTGTGCTGATACCTAACACTAACAATAGTACTAACAGCTGTGCTAACTAACACTAACAGTAGTACTAACAGATGTGCTGATACCTAACACTAACAATAGTACTAACAGCTGTGCTAACTAACACTAACAGTAGTACTAACAGCTGTGCCGATACCTAACACTAACAGTAGTACTAACAGCTGTGCTGATACCTAACACTAACAATAGTACTAACAGCTGTGCTAACTAACACTAACAGTAGTACTAACAGATGTGCTGGTACCTAACACTAACAGCAGTACTAACAGCTATGCTGATACCTAACACTAGCAGTAGTAGTAACAGCTGTGCCGATACCTAACACTAACAGTAGTACTAACAGCTGTGCCGATACCTAACACTAACAGTAGTACTAACAGCTGTGCCGATACCTAACACTAACAGCAGTACTAACAGCTATGCTGATACCTAACACTAGCAGTAGTACTAACAGCTGTGCTGATACCTAACACTAACAGTAGTACTAACAGCTGTGCTGATACCTAACACTAACAATAGCACTAACTGCTGTGCTGATACCTAACACTAACAGTAGTACATACAGCTGTGCTGATACCTAACACTAACAGTAGTACTAACAGCTGTGCTGATACCTAACACTAACAGTAGAACTAACAGCTGTGCTGATACCTAACACTAACAGTAGTACTAACAGCTGTGCCAATACCTAACACTAACAGTAGTACTAACAGCTGTGCTGATACCTAACACTAACAATAGTACTAACAGCTGTGCTGATACCTAACACTAGCAGTAGTACTAACAGCTGTGCTGATACCTAACACTAACAATAGTACTAACAGCTGTGCTGATACCTAACACTAACAATAGTACTAACAGCTGTGCTGATACCTACCACTAACAGCTGTGCTGATACCTAACACTAACAGTAGTATTAACAGCTGTGCTGATACCTAACACTAACAGTAGTACCAACAGCTGTGTTGATACCTAACACTAACAGTAGTACTAACAGCTGTGCTGATGCCTAACACTAACAGTAGTACTAACAGCTGTGCTGATACTTAACACTAACAGTAGTACTAACAGCTGTGCCGATACCTAACACTAACAGTAGTACTAACAGCTGTGCTGATACCTAACACTAACAGTAGTACTAACAGCTGTGCCGATACCTAACACTAACAATAGTACTAACAGCTGTGCTGATACCTAACACTAACAGTAGTATTAACAGCTGTGCGATACCTAACACTAACAGTAGTACTAACAGCTGTGCCGATACCTAACACTAGCAGTAGTACTAACAGCTGTGCCGATACCTAACACTAACAGTAGTACTAACAGCTGTGCTGATACCTAACACTAACAGTAGTACTAACAGCTGTGCCGATACCTAACATTAACAGTAGTACTAACAGCTGTGCTGATACCTAACACTAACAGTAGTACTAACAGCTGTGCTGATACCTAACACTAACAGTAGTACTAACAGCTGTGCTAATACCTAACACTATCAATAGTATTAACAGCTGTGCTGATACCTAACACTAACAATAGTACTAACAGCTGTGCTGATACCTAACACTAACAGCTGTGCTAAAACCTAACACTAACAGTAGTATTAACAGCTGTGCTGATACCTAACACTAAAAGTAGTACCAACAGCTGTGTTGATACCTAACACTAACAGTAGTACTAACAGCTGTGCTGATACCTAACACTAACTGTAGTACTAACAGCTGTGCCGATACCTAACACTAACAGTAGTACTAACAGCTGTGCCGATACTTAATTCTAACAGTAGTACTAAAAGCTGTGCCGATACCTAACACTAACAGTAGTACTAACAGCTGTGCCGATACCTAACACTAACAGTAGTACTAACAGCTGTGCTGATACCTAACACTAACAGTAGTACTAACAGCTGTGCTGATACCTAACACTAACAGCAGTACTAACAGCTGTACTGATACCTAACACTAACAGTAGTACTAACAGCAGTGCTGATACCTAACACTAACAGTAGTACTAACAGCTGTGCTGATACCTAACACTAGCAATAGTAATAACAGCTGTGCCAATACCTATCACTAACAGTAGTACTAACAGCTGTGCTGATACCTAACACTAACAGTAGTACTAACAGCTGTGCTGATACCTAACACTAACAGTAGTACTAACAGCTGTGCTGATACCTAACACTAACAGTAGTACTAACAGATGTACTGATACCTAAAACTAACAGTAGTACTAACAGCTGTGCTGATACCTAAACTAACAGTAGTACTAACAGCTGTGCCGATACCTAACACTAACAGTAGTACTAACAGCTGTGCCGACACTTAACTCTAACAGTAGTACTAACAGCTGTGCCGATACCTAACACTAACAGTAGTACTAACAGCTGTGCCGATACCTAACACTAACAGTAGTACTAACAGCTGTGCTGATACCTAACACTAACAATAGTACTAACAGCTGTGCTAACTAACACTAACAGTAGTACTAACAGATGTGCTGATACCTAACACTAACAATAGTACTAACAGCTGTGCTAACACTCACAGTAGTACTAACAGCTGTGCCGATACCTAACACTAACAGTAGTACTAACAGCTGTGCTGATACCTAACACTAACAATAGTACTAACAGCTGTGCTAACTAACACTAACAGTAGTACTAACAGATGTGCTGGTACCTAACACTAACAGCAGTACTAACAGCTATGCTGATACCTAACACTAGCAGTAGTACTAACAGCTGTGCTGATACCTAACACTAACAGTAGTACTAACAGCTGTGCTGATACCTAACACTAACAGTAGTACTAACAGCTGTGCCGATACCTAACACTAACAGCAGTGCTAACAGCTATGCTGATACCTAACACTAGCAGTAGTACTAACAGCTGTGCTGATACCTAACACTAACAGTAGTACTAACAGCTGTGCTGATACCTAACACTAACAATAGTACTAACTGCTGTGCTGATACCTAACACTAACAGTAGTACTAACAGCTGTGCTGATACCTAACACTAACAGTAGTACTAACAGCTGTGCTGATACCTAACACTAACAGTAGAACTAACAGCTGTGCTGATACCTAACACTAACAGTAGTACTAACAGCTGTGCCAATACCTAACACTAACAGTAGTACTAACAGCTGTGCTGATACCTAACACTAACAATAGTACTAACAGCTGTGCTGATACCTAACACTAGCAGTAGTACTAACAGCTGTGCCGATACCTAACACTAACAATAGTACTAACAGCTGTGCTGATACCTAACACTAACAATAGTACTAACAGCTGTGCTGATACCTAACACTAACAGCTGTGCTGATACCTAACACTAACAGTAGTATTAACAGCTGTGCTGATACCTAACACTAACAGTAGTACCAACAGCTGTCTTGATACCTAACACTAACAGTAGTACTAACAGCTGTGCTGATGCCTAACACTAACAGTAGTACTAACAGCTGTGCTGATACTTAACACTAACAGTAGTACTAACAGCTGTGCCGATACCTAACACTAACAGTAGTACTAACAGCTGTGCTGATACCTAACACTAACAGTAGTACTAACAGCTGTGCCGATACCTAACACTAACAGTAGTACTAACAGCTGTGCTGATACCTAACACTAACAGTAGTACTAACAGCTGTGCTGATACCTAACACTAACAGTAGTACTAACAGCTGTGCCGATACCTAACACTAACAGCAGTACTAACAGCTATGCTGATACCTAACACTAGCAGTAGTACTAACAGCTGTGCTGATACCTAACACTAACAGTAGTACTAACAGCTGTGCTGATACCTAACACTAACAATAGCACTAACTGCTGTGCTGATACCTAACACTAACAGTAGTACATACAGCTGTGCTGATACCTAACACTAACAGTAGTACTAACAGCTGTGCTGATGCCTAACACTAACAGTAGAACTAACAGCTGTGCTGATACCTAACACTAACAGTAGTACTAACAGCTGTGCCAATACCTAACACTAACAGTAGTACTAACAGCTGTGCTGATACCTAACACTAACAATAGTACTAACAGCTGTGCTGATACCTAACACTAGCAGTAGTACTAACAGCTGTGCTGATACCTAACACTAACAATAGTACTAACAGCTGTGCTGATACCTAACACTAACAATAGTACTAACAGCTGTGCTGATACCACCACTAACAGCTGTGCTGATACCCAACACTAACAGTAGTATTAACAGCTGTGCTGATACCTAACACTAACAGTAGTACCAACAGCTGTGTTGATACCTAACACTAACAGTAGTACTAACAGCTGTGCTGATGCCTAACACTAACAGTAGTACTAACAGCTGTGCTGATACTTAACACTAACAGTAGTACTAACAGCTGTGCCGATACCTAACACTAACAGTAGTACTAACAGCTGTGCTGATACCTAACACTAACAGTAGTACTAACAGCTGTGCCGATACCTAACACTAACAATAGTACTAACAGCTGTGCTGATACCTAACACTAACAGTAGTATTAACAGCTGTGCCGATACCTAACACTAACAGTAGTACTAACAGCTGTGCCGATACCTAACACTAGCAGTAGTACTAACAGCTGTGCCGATACCTAACACTAACAGTAGTACTAACAGCTGTGCTGATACCTAACACTAACAGTAGTACTAACAGCTGTGCCGATACCTAACATTAACAGTAGTACTAACAGCTGTGCTGATACCTAACACTAACAGTAGTACTAACAGCTGTGCTGATACCTAACACTAACAGTAGTACTAACAGCTGTGCTGATACCTAACACTATCAATAGTATTAACAGCTGTGCTGATACCTAACACTAACAATAGTACTAACAGCTGTGCTGATACCTAACACTAACAGCTGTGCTAAAACCTAACACTAACAGTAGTATTAACAGCTGTGCTGATACCTAACACTAAAAGTAGTACCAACAGCTGTGTTGATACCTAACACTAACAGTAGTACTAACAGCTGTGCTGATACCTAACACTAACTGTAGTACTAACAGCTGTGCCGATACTTAACTCTAACAGTAGTACTAACAGCTGTGCTGATACCTAACACTAACAGTAGTACTAACAGCTGTGCCGATACCTAACACTAACAGTAGTACTAACAGCTGTGCTGATACCTAACACTAACAGTAGTACTAACAGCTGTGCTGATACCTAACACTAACAGCAGTACTAACAGCTGTACTGATACCTAACACTAACAGTAGTACTAACAGCAGTGCTGATACCTAACACTAACAGTAGTACTAACAGCTGTGCTGATACCTAACACTAGCAATAGTAATAACAGCTGTGCCAATACCTATCACTAACAGTAGTACTAACAGCTGTGCTGATACCCAACACTAACAGTAGTACTAACAGCTGTGCTGATACCTAACACTAACAGTAGTACTAACAGCTGTGCTGATACCTAACACTAACAGTAGTACTAACAGATGTACTGATACCTAAAACTAACAGTAGTACTAACAGCTGTGCTGATACCTAAACTAACAGTAGTACTAACAGCTGTGCCGACACCTAACACTAACAGTAGTACTAACAGCTGTGCCGACACTTAACTCTAACAGTAGTACTAACAGCTGTGCCGATACCTAACACTAACAGTAGTACTAACAGCTGTGCCGATACCTAACACTAACAGTAGTACTAACAGCTGTGCTGATACCTAACACTAACAATAGTACTAACAGCTGTGCTAACTAACACTAACAGTAGTACTAACAGATGTGCTGATACCTAACACTAACAATAGTACTAACAGCTGTGCTAACACTAACAGTAGTACTAACAGCTGTGCCGATACCTAACACTAACAGTAGTACTAACAGCTGTGCTGATACCTAACACTAACAATAGTACTAACAGCTGTGCTAACTAACACTAACAGTAGTACTAACAGATGTGCTGGTACCTAACACTAACAGCAGTACTAACAGCTATGCTGATACCTAACACTAGCAGTAGTACTAACAGCTGTGCTGATACCTAACACTAACAGTAGTACTAACAGCTGTGCTGATACCTAACACTAACAGTAGTACTAACAGCTGTGCCGATACCTAACACTAACAGCAGTACTAACAGCTATGCTGATACCTAACACTAGCAGTAGTACTAACAGCTGTGCTGATACCTAACACTAACAGTAGTACTAACAGCTGTGCTGATAGCTAACACTAACAATAGTACTAACTGCTGTGCTGATACCTAACACTAACAGTAGTACTAACAGCTGTGCTGATACCTAACACTACCAGTAGTACTAACAGCTGTGCTGATACCTAACACTAACAGTAGAACTAACAGCTGTGCTGATACCTAACACTAACAGTAGTACTAACAGCTGTGCCAATACCTAACACTAACAGTGGTACTAACAGCTGTGCTGATACCTAACACTAACAATAGTACTAACAGCTGTGCTGATACCTAACACTAGCAGTAGTACTAACAGCTGTGCCGATACCTAACACTAACAATAGTACTAACAGCTGTGCTGATACCTAACACTAACAATAGTACTAACAGCTGTGCTGATACCTAACACTAACAGCTGTGCTGATACCTAACACTAACAGTAGTATTAACAGCTGTGCTGATACCTAACACTAACAGTAGTACCAACAGCTGTCTTGATACCTAACACTAACAGTAGTACTAACAGCTGTGCTGATGCCTAACACTAACAGTAGTACTAACAGCTGTGCTGATACTTAACACTAACAGTAGTACTAACAGCTGTGCCGATACCTAACACTAACAGTAGTACTAACAGCTGTGCTGATACCTAACACTAACAGTAGTACTAACAGCTGTGCTGATACCTAACACTAACAGTAGTACTAACAGCTGTGCTGATACCTAACACTAACAATAGTACTAACAGCTGTGCTGATACCTAACACTAACAGTAGTATTAACAGCTGTGCCGATGCTTAACACTAACAGTAGTACTAACAGCTGTGCGATACCTAACACTAGCAGTAGTACTAACAGCTGTGCCGATACCCAACACTAACAGTAGTACTAACAGCTGTGCTGATACCTAACACTAACAGTAGTACTAACAACTGTGCCGATACCTAACATTAACAGTAGTACTAACAGCTGTGCTGATACCTAACACTAACAGTAGTACTAACAGCTGTGCTGATACCTAACACTAACAGTCGTACTAACAGCTGTGCTGATACCTAACACTAACCATAGTACTAACAGCTGTGCTGATACCTAGCACTAACAATAGTACTAACAGCTGTCCTGATACCTAACACTAACAGTACTAACAGCTGTGCTGTTACTAACAGTAGTATTAACAGCTGTGCCGATACCTAACACTAACAGTAGTACTAACAGCTGTGCTGATACCTAACACTAACAGTAGTACTAACAGCTGTGCCAATACCTAACACTAACAGTAGTACTAACAGCTGTGCTGATACCTAACACTAACAATAGTACTAACAGCTGTGCTGATACCTAACACTAGCAGTAGTACTAACAGCTGTGCCGATACCTAACACTAACAATAGTACTAACAGCTGTGCTGATACCTAACACTAACAATAGTACTAACAGCTGTGCTGATACCTAACACTAACAGCTGTGCTGATACCTAACACTAACAGTAGTATTAACAGCTGTGCTGATACCTAACACTAACAGTAGTACCAACAGCTGTCTTGATACCTAACACTAACAGTAGTACTAACAGCTGTGCTGATGCCTAACACTAACAGTAGTACTAACAGCTGTGCTGATACTTAACACTAACAGTAGTACTAACAGCTGTGCCGATACCTAACACTAACAGTAGTACTAACAGCTGTGCTGATACCTAACACTAACAGTAGTACTAACAGCTGTGCCGATACCTAACACTAACAGTAGTACTAACAGCTGTGCTGATACCTAACACTAACAGTAGTACTAACAGCTGTGCTGATACCTAACACTAACAGTAGTACTAACAGCTGTGCCGATACCTAACACTAACAGCAGTACTAACAGCTATGCTGATACCTAACACTAGCAGTAGTACTAACAGCTGTGCTGATACCTAACACTAACAGTAGTACTAACAGCTGTGCTGATACCTAACACTAACAATAGCACTAACTGCTGTGCTGATACCTAACACTAACAGTAGTACATACAGCTGTGCTGATACCTAACACTAACAGTAGTACTAACAGCTGTGCTGATGCCTAACACTAACAGTAGAACTAACAGCTGTGCTGATACCTAACACTAACAGTAGTACTAACAGCTGTGCCAATACCTAACACTAACAGTAGTACTAACAGCTGTGCTGATACCTAACACTAACAATAGTACTAACAGCTGTGCTGATACCTAACACTAGCAGTAGTACTAACAGCTGTGCTGATACCTAACACTAACAATAGTACTAACAGCTGTGCTGATACCTAACACTAACAATAGTACTAACAGCTGTGCTGATACCTACCACTAACAGCTGTGCTGATACCTAACACTAACAGTAGTATTAACAGCTGTGCTGATACCTAACACTAACAGTAGTACCAACAGCTGTGTTGATACCTAACACTAACAGTAGTACTAACAGCTGTGCTGATGCCTAACACTAACAGTAGTACTAACAGCTGTGCTGATACTTAACACTAACAGTAGTACTAACAGCTGTGCCGATACCTAACACTAACAGTAGTACTAACAGCTGTGCTGATACCTAACACTAACAGTAGTACTAACAGCTGTGCCGATACCTAACACTAACAATAGTACTAACAGCTGTGCTGATACCCAACACTAACAGTAGTATTAACAGCTGTGCGATACCTAACACTAACAGTAGTACTAACAGCTGTGCCGATACCTAACACTAGCAGTAGTACTAACAGCTGTGCCGATACCTAACACTAACAGTAGTACTAACAGCTGTGCTGATACCTAACACTAACAGTAGTACTAACAGCTGTGCCGATACCTAACATTAACAGTAGTACTAACAGCTGTGCTGATACCTAACACTAACAGTAGTACTAACAGCTGTGCTGATACCTAACACTAACAGTAGTACTAACAGCTGTGCTGATACCTAACACTATCAATAGTATTAACAGCTGTGCTGATACCTAACACTAACAATAGTACTAACAGCTGTGCTGATACCTAACACTAACAGCTGTGCTAAAACCTAACACTAACAGTAGTATTAACAGCTGTGCTGATACCTAACACTAAAAGTAGTACCAACAGCTGTGTTGATACCTAACACTAACAGTAGTACTAACAGCTGTGCTGATACCTAACACTAACTGTAGTACTAACAGCTGTGCCGATACCTAACACTAACAGTAGTACTAACAGCTGTGCCGATACTTAACTCTAACAGTAGTACTAAAAGCTGTGCCGATACCTAACACTAACAGTAGTACTAACAGCTGTGCCGATACCTAACACTAACAGTAGTACTAACAGCTGTGCTGATACCTAACACTAACAGTAGTACTAACAGCTGTGCTGATACCTAACACTAACAGCAGTACTAACAGCTGTACTGATACCTAACACTAACAGTAGTACTAACAGCAGTGCTGATACCTAACACTAACAGTAGTACTAACAGCTGTGCTGATACCTAACACTAGCAATAGTAATAACAGCTGTGCCAATACCTATCACTAACAGTAGTACTAACAGCTGTGCTGATACCTAACACTAACAGTAGTACTAACAGCTGTGCTGATACCTAACACTAACAGTAGTACTAACAGCTGTGCTGATACCTAACACTAACAGTAGTACTAACAGATGTACTGATACCCAAAACTAACAGTAGTACTAACAGCTGTGCTGATACCTAAACTAACAGTAGTACTAACAGCTGTGCCGATACCTAACACTAACAGTAGTACTAACAGCTGTGCGACACTTAACTCTAACAGTAGTACTAACAGCTGTGCCGATACCTAACACTAACAGTAGTACTAACAGCTGTGCGATACCTAACACTAACAGTAGTACTAACAGCTGTGCTGATACCTAACACTAACAATAGTACTAACAGCTGTGCTAACTAACACTAACAGTAGTACTAACAGATGTGCTGATACCTAACACTAACAATAGTACTAACAGCTGTGCTAACACTAACAGTAGTACTAACAGCTGTGCCGATACCTAACACTAACAGTAGTACTAACAGCTGTGCTGATACCTAACACTAACAATAGTACTAACAGCTGTGCTAACTAACACTAACAGTAGTACTAACAGATGTGCTGGTACCTAACACTAACAGCAGTACTAACAGCTATGCTGATACCTAACACTAGCAGTAGTACTAACAGCTGTGCTGATACCTAACACTAACAGTAGTACTAACAGCTGTGCTGATACCTAACACTAACAGTAGTACTAACAGCTGTGCCGATACCTAACACTAACAGCAGTACTAACAGCTATGCTGATACCTAACACTAGCAGTAGTACTAACAGCTGTGCTGATACCTAACACTAACAGTAGTACTAACAGCTGTGCTGATAGCTAACACTAACAATAGTACTAACTGCTGTGCTGATACCTAACACTAACAGTAGTACTAACAGCTGTGCTGATACCTAACACTACCAGTAGTACTAACAGCTGTGCTGATACCTAACACTAACAGTAGAACTAACAGCTGTGCTGATACCTAACACTAACAGTAGTACTAACAGCTGTGCCAATACCTAACACTAACAGTAGTACTAACAGCTGTGCTGATACCTAACACTAACAATAGTACTAACAGCTGTGCTGATACCTAACACTAGCAGTAGTACTAACAGCTGTGCCGATACCTAACACTAACAATAGTACTAACAGCTGTGCTGATACCTAACACTAACAATAGTACTAACAGCTGTGCTGATACCTAACACTAACAGCTGTGCTGATACCTAACACTAACAGTAGTATTAACAGCTGTGCTGATACCTAACACTAACAGTAGTACCAACAGCTGTCTTGATACCTAACACTAACAGTAGTACTAACAGCTGTGCTGATGCCTAACACTAACAGTAGTACTAACAGCTGTGCTGATACTTAACACTAACAGTAGTACTAACAGCTGTGCCGATACCTAACACTAACAGTAGTACTAACAGCTGTGCTGATACCTAACACTAACAGTAGTACTAACAGCTGTGCTGATACCTAACACTAACAGTAGTACTAACAGCTGTGCTGATACCTAACACTAACAATAGTACTAACAGCTGTGCTGATACCTAACACTAACAGTAGTATTAACAGCTGTGCCGATACTAACACTAACAGTAGTACTAACAGCTGTGCGATACCTAACACTAGCAGTAGTACTAACAGCTGTGCCGATACCTAACACTAACAGTAGTACTAACAGCTGTGCTGATACCTAACACTAACAGTAGTACTAACAACTGTGCCGATACCTAACATTAACAGTAGTACTAACAGCTGTGCTGATACCTAACACTAACAGTAGTACTAACAGCTGTGCTGATACCTAACACTAACAGTCGTACTAACAGCTGTGCTGATACCTAACACTAACCATAGTACTAACAGCTGTGCTGATACCTAGCACTAACAATAGTACTAACAGCTGTCCTGATACCTAACACTAACAGTACTAACAGCTGTGCTGTTACTAACAGTAGTATTAACAGCTGTGCCGATACCTAACACTAACAGTAGTACTAACAGCTGTGCTGATACCTAACACTAACAGTAGTACTAACAGCTGTGCCAATACCTAACACTAACAGTAGTACTAACAGCTGTGCTGATACCTAACACTAACAATAGTACTAACAGCTGTGCTGATACCTAACACTAGCAGTAGTACTAACAGCTGTGCCGATACCTAACACTAACAATAGTACTAACAGCTGTGCTGATACCTAACACTAACAATAGTACTAACAGCTGTGCTGATACCTAACACTAACAGCTGTGCTGATACCTAACACTAACAGTAGTATTAACAGCTGTGCTGATACCTAACACTAACAGTAGTACCAACAGCTGTCTTGATACCTAACACTAACAGTAGTACTAACAGCTGTGCTGATGCCTAACACTAACAGTAGTACTAACAGCTGTGCTGATACTTAACACTAACAGTAGTACTAACAGCTGTGCCGATACCTAACACTAACAGTAGTACTAACAGCTGTGCTGATACCTAACACTAACAGTAGTACTAACAGCTGTGCCGATACCTAACACTAACAGTAGTACTAACAGCTGTGCTGATACCTAACACTAACAGTAGTACTAACAGCTGTGCTGATACCTAACACTAACAGTAGTACTAACAGCTGTGCCGATACCTAACACTAACAGCAGTACTAACAGCTATGCTGATACCTAACACTAGCAGTAGTACTAACAGCTGTGCTGATACCTAACACTAACAGTAGTACTAACAGCTGTGCTGATACCTAACACTAACAATAGCACTAACTGCTGTGCTGATACCTAACACTAACAGTAGTACATACAGCTGTGCTGATACCTAACACTAACAGTAGTACTAACAGCTGTGCTGATGCCTAACACTAACAGTAGAACTAACAGCTGTGCTGATACCTAACACTAACAGTAGTACTAACAGCTGTGCCAATACCTAACACTAACAGTAGTACTAACAGCTGTGCTGATACCTAACACTAACAATAGTACTAACAGCTGTGCTGATACCTAACACTAGCAGTAGTACTAACAGCTGTGCTGATACCTAACCCTAACAATAGTACTAACAGCTGTGCTGATACCTAACACTAACAATAGTACTAACAGCTGTGCTGATACCTACCACTAACAGCTGTGCTGATACCTAACACTAACAGTAGTATTAACAGCTGTGCTGATACCTAACACTAACAGTAGTACCAACAGCTGTGTTGATACCTAACACTAACAGTAGTACTAACAGCTGTGCTGATGCCTAACACTAACAGTAGTACTAACAGCTGTGCTGATACTTAACACTAACAGTAGTACTAACAGCTGTGCCGATACCTAACACTAACAGTAGTACTAACAGCTGTGCTGATACCTAACACTAACAGTAGTACTAACAGCTGTGCCGATACCTAACACTAACAATAGTACTAACAGCTGTGCTGATACCTAACACTAACAGTAGTATTAACAGCTGTGCCGATACCTAACACTAACAGTAGTACTAACAGCTGTGCCGATACCTAACACTAGCAGTAGTACTAACAGCTGTGCCGATACCTAACACTAACAGTAGTACTAACAGCTGTGCTGATACCTAACACTAACAGTAGTACTAACAGCTGTGCCGATACCTAACATTAACAGTAGTACTAACAGCTGTGCTGATACCTAACACTAACAGTAGTACTAACAGCTGTGCTGATACCTAACACTAACAGTAGTACTAACAGCTGTGCTGATACCTAACACTATCAATAGTATTAACAGCTGTGCTGATACCTAACACTAACAATAGTACTAACAGCTGTGCTGATACCTAACACTAACAGCTGTGCTAAAACCTAACACTAACAGTAGTATTAACAGCTGTGCTGATACCTAACACTAAAAGTAGTACCAACAGCTGTGTTGATACCTAACACTAACAGTAGTACTAACAGCTGTGCTGATACCTAACACTAACTGTAGTACTAACAGCTGTGCCGATACCTAACACTAACAGTAGTACTAACAGCTGTGCCGATACTTAACTCTAACAGTAGTACTAAAAGCTGTGCCGATACCTAACACTAACAGTAGTACTAACAGCTGTGCCGATACCTAACACTAACAGTAGTACTAACAGCTGTGCTGATACCTAACACTAACAGTAGTACTAACAGCTGTGCTGATACCTAACACTAACAGCAGTACTAACAGCTGTACTGATACCTAACACTAACAGTAGTACTAACAGCAGTGCTGATACCTAACACTAACAGTAGTACTAACAGCTGTGCTGATACCTAACACTAGCAATAGTAATAACAGCTGTGCCAATACCTATCACTAACAGTAGTACTAACAGCTGTGCTGATACCTAACACTAACAGTAGTACTAACAGCTGTGCTGATACCTAACACTAACAGTAGTACTAACAGCTGTGCTGATACCTAACACTAACAGTAGTACTAACAGATGTACTGATACCTAAAACTAACAGTAGTACTAACAGCTGTGCTGATACCTAAACTAACAGTAGTACTAACAGCTGTGCCGATACCTAACACTAACAGTAGTACTAACAGCTGTGCCGACACTTAACTCTAACAGTAGTACTAACAGCTGTGCCGATACCTAACACTAACAGTAGTACTAACAGCTGTGCCGATACCTAACACTAACAGTAGTACTAACAGCTGTGCTGATACCTAACACTAACAATAGTACTAACAGCTGTGCTAACTAACACTAACAGTAGTACTAACAGATGTGCTGATACCTAACACTAACAATAGTACTAACAGCTGTGCTAACACTAACAGTAGTACTAACAGCTGTGCCGATACCTAACACTAACAGTAGTACTAACAGCTGTGCTGATACCTAACACTAACAATAGTACTAACAGCTGTGCTAACTAACACTAACAGTAGTACTAACAGATGTGCTGGTACCTAACACTAACAGCAGTACTAACAGCTATGCTGATATCTAACACTAGCAGTAGTACTAACAGCTGTGCTGATACCTAACACTAACAGTAGTACTAACAGCTGTGCTGATACCTAACACTAACAGTAGTACTAACAGCTGTGCGATACCTAACACTAACAGCAGTACTAACAGCTATGCTGATACCTAACACTAGCAGTAGTACTAACAGCTGTGCTGATACCTAACACTAACAGTAGTACTAACAGCTGTGCTGATACCTAACACTAACAATAGTACTAACTGCTGTGCTGATACCTAACACTAACAGTAGTACTAACAGCTGTGCTGATACCTAACACTACCAGTAGTACTAACAGCTGTGCTGATACCTAACACTAACAGTAGAACTAACAGCTGTGCTGATACCTAACACTAACAGTAGTACTAACAGCTGTGCCAATACCTAACACTAACAGTAGTACTAACAGCTGTGCTGATACCTAACACTAACAATAGTACTAACAGCTGTGCTGATACCTAACACTAGCAGTAGTACTAACAGCTGTGCCGATACCTAACACTAACAATAGTACTAACAGCTGTGCTGATACCTAACACTAACAATAGTACTAACAGCTGTGCTGATACCTAACACTAACAGCTGTGCTGATACCTAACACTAACAGTAGTATTAACAGCTGTGCTGATACCTAACACTAACAGTAGTACCAACAGCTGTCTTGATACCTAACACTAACAGTAGTACTAACAGCTGTGCTGATGCCTAACACTAACAGTAGTACTAACAGCTGTGCTGATACTTAACACTAACAGTAGTACTAACAGCTGTGCCGATACCTAACACTAACAGTAGTACTAACAGCTGTGCTGATACCTAACACTAACAGTAGTACTAACAGCTGTGCTGATACCTAACACTAACAGTAGTACTAACAGCTGTGCTGATACCTAACACTAACAATAGTACTAACAGCTGTGCTGATACCTAACACTAACAGTAGTATTAACAGCTGTGCCGATACTTAACACTAACAGTAGTACTAACAGCTGTGCCGATACCTAACACTAGCAGTAGTACTAACAGCTGTGCCGATACCTAACACTAACAGTAGTACTAACAGCTGTGCTGATACCTAACACTAACAGTAGTACTAACAACTGTGCCGATACCTAACATTAACAGTAGTACTAACAGCTGTGCTGATACCTAACACTAACAGTAGTACTAACAGCTGTGCTGATACCTAACACTAACAGTCGTACTAACAGCTGTGCTGATACCTAACACTAACCATAGTACTAACAGCTGTGCTGATACCTAGCACTAACAATAGTACTAACAGCTGTCCTGATACCTAACACTAACAGTACTAACAGCTGTGCTGTTACTAACAGTAGTATTAACAGCTGTGCCGATACCTAACACTAACAGTAGTACTAACAGCTGTGCTGATACCTAACACTAACAGTAGTACTAACAGCTGTGCTGATACCTAACACTAACAGTAGTACTAACAGCTGTGTCGATACCTAACACTGACAGTAGTACTAACAGCTGTGCTGATACCTAACACTAACAGTAGTACTCAGAGCTGTGCTGATACCTAACACTAAAAGTAGTACTAACAGCTGTGCTGGTACCGAACACTAACAGTAGTATTAACAGCTGTGCTGATACCTAACACTAACAATAGTACTAACAACTGTGCTGATTCTTTCTCAACTCGTATTTCATTCCGTCAGTCTCATCACTACTTTAAAATTCCCCTAATACTAGCAACAAAACAACATCACCACCTACCTACCATTCCTCTTCATAACCTCTCCTTCCATCCAGGCCCCACTACATAACTAAAATATTACTTAAATTGAAATACAGTGCCTTAGCCCCAATGACCTATCTGGTGAATACCTTAAGGGGGCTGCAGAAGCAATAGATTTCTCCATCTTAATTCTAATAAATCATTCCATCAGTGAAACACATATCCCTGACCTCTAGAAAAAAAAACACCACCCCGCCAAAAAAAAGCAGGGCATTCAGCTCGAGTCTTGAACTACAGGCCCATTGTCATCCTCCTCCCTCCATCAAAATACTAAAAAATGCATCAAGTTGCAATTCTTGCATTACCTCACACATAATAACCTCCTCTCTGTCCCAGCATGACTTCCATCCCCAACACAGTAACTCTACTGCTTTAGTTAGTTTTAGCAATACAATAAACACAAATTGGAATAGTGGAAACCTAGTCTCTGCCCTCTTCCTTAATTTATCCAAGGCTTTTCACACTCTCTCTCACTCTATTCTTCTACACAAACTTCATAACCTAGGACGTGACATTACTGCTGCTTCACAGGTCCATAGCTACCTTCAAAGTAGAGCTAAAGCTGTGGAAAATAACATCTCATCCTTCCTCCCTGTCGGGTTCCTATTAGATTACCGAAGACGCATTCTTTCGAATGCGTCTGGGTCAAACTTGAAAAGATGAAAAGGCAAAATGATGAAGCGGCATATAAGCAAATTTTTTCCTTGGGAAAGAAATTGCTTGGCCTTGTTTGTTACTTTGCCGTTTTCGTTTCTGTAGTGCAATCTCAGAGTTGGTATATTTAAGTAGGGAGGGTGTGGGGGGCACAGCCCCCATGTTGGGGGATGATGGGGCAAAGCCCCCCCCACTTTATAAGTGTTTTTCCAAAAATTAACTCTAGGAGTTAAAAACCACAAAAGAAACATAAGTAGGTGAGTTCAACAAACCACAGAAGCCAAGGTGTAATCCAAAAATCGTCTTTTACTGGAAACTTGTTAGCGCTTTCGTGTAATGGTATCCAAACACTTCTTCAGACAAGTTTTTTACATTTGTAACCTCCATTTAAATATACATCTCTATTAACACATTTATTCAATCAATAAAAACAATTAAACCAATTTCTCAATTAGTTAGGTACTGCCCTAATAAAAAGTAGTAATGCTGTATTAGAAATACATTTTAAAAACGAGTGCTGTTACTTCATTATTTTATTTAAATTAAATTAAAAACCTAGGTTGAAATTACATTTGATTGGTACCATGAGAATGTACCTTACTGCTTAAACAGCCATGTTCTCATTTTCTAACCATTGCAAGTCAACTTATGTTGTTACTTTTGTTATTTAATTCTTTTTTTACAAGAATTATTTGTAAAAATCCAATTAAAAATAAGAATAAGAATGGAAATGAAAATAAAAAAGAAAATGAAAATAAATCCCTATTATAGGTAACTAAATAAATACATAAATAAATAGGTAGCTGATATCACAATTTTACATTAATTGTGTAAATTAAACATATGTTTATTTCATCTTAAAAGGGCTTTTTGCTTTAACAAACATTTTATTGAACATGTTTCGTTGATCCCAGGGTGGACATGGGCATTTGTTTTTAGTTGCCAAAGCAACTCACATTCTTCTAGCTTTAAATGCCATGGGCCTCCTCTGGGATTTATTCTTACTTTCTGCACAACATTGAACAAAAAACTGTGATTAGTGTTTTCTGAAATGTGTTTTGCAAGAGCATTAGACATGGTTTGCTTAGAAATCGCATAAGTGTGTTCATAAATACGTTGTTTTAAGTGCCTTTCGGTTTTTCCAAAATAGAATGCAGCACATGCTGTGCATGTAGCCAGGTATACTACTCCTTGAGTAAGACAATTACATTTTTCATTTATATAGTATTTTGTACCTCTAATAGTAAAAGTCGATCCAGTTTTTATGTATTTACAGTAACTACAATGACCACACTTAAACATACCTTTATTAACTTTATATGTTCTAGTGGGGACTTCAAACATTGTTTTCAGCGACGGAGCCTTTCTAAAAATTACTATAGGATTTTGTCCAATATTAGTATGGAAATTTTGGCCTAATTTTAAGAGTTCCCAGTTATTATCTAGGATTCGTCTAAATTCTACACTTAATTCATTGAACTGTGTAGAAAAACTAATATTATAGTTCTTTTGTTGTTCTTGTTTTTGTTCTTCTTCTTCTTCTACGGTTCTGGAATTATCAATAACTTAGTTTCTCCTGTTCTATCTAAGAGGTTGTTACTATCTTGTGTTTTTAAAAGAGGACCTAATATGCCGATGGTCCTCTTTCTTGTTACTTCTTGAATGACTGAATTTATCAGTCTTCGAGGATAGCCTCTATTCAAGAACATGGTAGTCAAGAAGTCACACTCTTCAAAGAAGGAACTTTCTTCTGAACACATCCTAGATGCTCGTACAATCTGACTCTTAACAACGCCTTTCTTTTGAAAGGAGGGATGGGAACTCGAAAAATGTAAAAATGAGTTACTGTAATGGGGTTTTCTATAGATGGGAGTGGTATATTTCATCTTTTCCATATCTTTTTTTATATTGATGTCTAAAAAATTAATTGATAACACATCAAACTGGTAAGTGAACTCTAAAAATGAAACAAAGGAGTTCATTTTGTCAATGAGTTTAATGGCATTTTTTTCATTAGTTTTCAAAATCATTAATATATCGTCTTGATATCGTGTATACCAGACGACTGAGTCTTTGAATATTTTTTGTGGAAACAAAAAAGTATGTTCCCAGAACGCCATTACTAAATTGGCAAAGGACCCCCCACAAGGAGAGCCCATTGCTACACCTGTTGACTGGAGGAACAAGTCATTTTTAAACATGAAAAAATTATTTTTCAAGACTAGTTCTAACAGGGTTATAATCAAATCAATATCTTCACCTGGCAGATGTTTGTTCAATAAAAAATCTCTAACCCATTCTGCACCTATTTCTTGTGGAATTGCTGTATATAAATCTTTGACGTCAGCTGTCATAAATGCAAAGTCGGCTTGAAATGGAATATTATTTAATTTTTCTAAGACGAACCAAGAGTCTTTGCATATTTGTGACTCATTTTTAAGGACTTGTTTTAGTTTATTGTCCACCCACTTAGCACAAGAATAGGTTATGGACTGACGTCCATCTATTATGGGCCTGAATGGAGGGTTATGGATGTTCTTATGCAGTTTAGGAACTCCAAAGATGACAGGAATCATAGGAGCTGGCATAGTTAAATATTGATACAATTCTGTACCTATAGACCCTTCAATATACAAATCACTCAATGAATTTTTTATTTTTTGGTAGGACTGATTCAATTCATTCTTTGAGATTTCTGTATAGTTATCACCTGATAACATTTCTTTTATCTGCTGCTCATAGTCATCTTCGTACATGAGAACTGCACCCCCACCTTTATCGGGTTTCATAACCCGAATGTTGTGAGCTTTTACTAGGTCTATCAAATTATGCATATCCATATTAGTATGTTTATGATGAAAATACGCTTTGTTCAATGCTCTTAAATGAATTTCTACTACTCTTTCAAACATTAATACATTATTGTCCAATGGTGGATTATATGTGCTTGACACTCGCTCAGTACTAAGCACATTATCGTTATCACCTAACAAGATTTTTAAATTGAGTTTGCGAGTGTAAAGCTTAAGATCACAAAGAGCTTTGGCTAAATCTGGCTTATGTGGAAGTGAATAATTAAAGCCTTTAGCCAGCAGTTCTACAAATTCGGTTGGAATCTCAAACAATGTGTAATTGTAAATTTTAAAGTCATTGCTGTCACTTAGAGTAATAACAGGAAAAGGAGCAAAGCCTGTTACCTCTTGCGGCGATTGAATGCTCTCCTGTTGTTGTTCTGGTTCTTCTTCTGGGCATTCTTCCGCCTGTTGTTGTGAGATACTGATTGAAAACCCTGGTTGGTATAATCCACTCGGCCATTATCACCTTGTTGTTGTTTTTGCTGATTTAAGTTGTAAATACGTTCACTTCTTCTATTTTGGTTGCCGTCAGGGACCTCGCCATACGTAACCTCATTGTTGTTATTTACCCCAGCATTAGTTGCTGCATTAGCAGTTATGTTTTCATTAGTTGTGTCTACACCGTCAGTTAAGGAAAAATTAGAAACATACTTTTTATTAGGGCAGTACCTAACTAATTGAGAAATTGGTTTAATTGTTTTTATTGATTGAATAAATGTGTTAATAGAGATGTATATTTAAATGGAGGTTACAAATGTAAAAAACTTGTCTGAAGAAGTGTTTGGATACCATTACACGAAAGCGCTAACAAGTTTCCAGTAAAAGACGATTTTTGGATTACACCTTGGCTTCTGTGGTTTGTTGAACTCACCTACTTGTGTTTCTTTTATAAGTGTTTTTGTTTTAAATTGCTGTTCTAAGCATTCAGGTTTGTAAGCTTTCACTTACATGGGGTCAATAAATTATCATTCGCTTTTCTAAGCATTCAATGATTTAATATAGACCCTCTCTGTCCCAGTCTGTCTACTGCAAGGATCAGTCCTGGGACCCATTCCCTTTAACATCTTCATCAATGACCTACATAAAGCCTGTAAAACTGCATCCATAGCATAGTATGCAGATGATGCCAGTTATGTGTATCACAAAAACATCAACAAACTAAAAGAACTATCCAGGAGTCCTCCTCTGTAGAAACCTGACTGAGATCTGCCCAGTTATTCCTAAACCCAAGTAAATCCAAACTAATTTTCTTTAGTCCCAAACAGCTTACAGTCAACAAAACCTCCTTCTCAGTTACCTCATTCAACAAAACAAAAAAATTGAACTTGTCACACATACTAAATTGTTAGGCATTTGTGTAGATGATAACCTAAAATTTGACATACAGATCCAAAATGTAGTGAAATCATTACACCAAAAACTGCATTTTCTCTGCACAGCCAAACCCTTCTTCTCAGGCTCTCTCCTCTTGCCTTTTCTAACTTATTCTGCACACATCCTTAATAACATCCAAGTGACCTTGCTAAACAAACTTGAGCAATGTTACAAGAAAATAGCACGATTCGATACCAACCTTCCAAGTAGAACCCACCACTATACTGTCTTCAGAGAATTGCAGTAGCCGTAAATCCCATATTATATAACCTACTCACACCTTCCAAAAATCTACAACATAAATCTAACAACTGCCCATACTTCTCCAACCTCCCACAAATATAACCCTTACAGGCCACTATGCTCATCAGATACATACCTATTATGTGTATCCAAACTCAACAATTCAGCTGGCAAATCACTACTCTCCCACCACCTTATTAAATCTCCATCTCACTAGAAATACAACAACATCCCCTAAATCATTTAAAACTCAACTAAAGTCCTATGGATTTAGTTACCATCTCAGTACTTGTGATGTTCCTGGATAATCCCCATACCCTTACTGTCCCCACTCTTTATGTAACTGACCATAATGCAGCTACTTCTTCACAATCTCTGACCACCATCTATCCCTCTCCACTACTTATATATACATTTTACCTGCACCTCCTCAATACTCCCCTCATAATCTGTAACCATCCTCATCCTATAATTACATCACTGTCTCCTAGCCAGTATCTATTTACAGCTGATTCCATTTAAAAATAACCAGACTCTTATAAGTTTGATATTAACTAATATTTTACTGTATTCATGTGTTTAAGCTTAATACTGACTAATATTTGACCGTATTCTTGTTTTAACTGTCGTGTTTTCACTACCTATTGTGTCATTACTACTCCATGTATGTTCATTTACTGTTCTATGTATGTTACAATTCTATGCATGTATGTGTAGTTTTGATTACCTGTCATCTTATTACGATTCTATGTAAGTGTGTGCATTTATTACGTAGACCTTATATAACTGCCTTCTACTCATTTTGTGAAATGAAAAATTTGGCTGCAGAATTTGTGCCCATTCAGACTTTTCCAGTAAACAAAAGCAATAAATAAATAAAAAGTTGACATAAACAACCATTACTGCAACAGTCCCCATATCAAAACACAAATCAGTGTAAACATCATATCTAAATGTCTACTGCAAAGTTTAACATAGTAATTCAAAGGGGATCCAATGCCTGTCAGCCTGGGATGATATGCTCGACAAGCCACGATGCTTCGCTAAGGATGGCTTGCACCTGTCACCCCTGGGCTTTCGGATATTGGCAAAGGCTCTTGCTACCCCCACAGTGCCTTTTTTAGGCAAAGGTCAAAAGACAAACCCACCTCCATAGGTATCACAAGGGATAAGAAACTAAGAGTAATGCTACTCAACGCCAGAAGTCTAAACCTCAAGATGCACGCACTCGAAACTCTCCTTAGCATGGAGAACATCGATATCTGTGCAGTAACCTGGTTCAGGGCTCCCGAGAGCACCCCAGCACTACCAGGTTATACCTCATACCATGCTTTTCGGCCCCAAAACTTGGACCGAACCACAAAAGGAGGGGGAGTATCAATATTCATCAAATATACCCACACCTCCAGGTTGGTGGCACAGCACGAAGCATCAGAGACTATCCATGTGCAACTAACAGTAGGTAAAACTGCCTTCCAGTTTATAGCCTGCTACAGACCACCCTCCCAAACCCAGGAACTCCACTCAGCCTTCCTGAGAACAGTGGAAAATATGAAGGTCTCTCCAAACACCATTATATTGGGCGACTTCAACTACCCAAACATAGACTGGGAGCATTACTCTAGCTCCAACACCCTAGCCCAAAGGTTCCTAGAATTCATAAACTCAAATGCTATGGAACAACTTGTTACCACACCCACAAGAGGAGAAAATATACTGGACCTGATCATCACCAACATGGGGACTCTATGCTCTAGACCAGAAGTGTATCCCTCACTGGTAAGATCAGACCATAAACTAATCCAACTGGATATTCACATCCCGACCCCACCCCCTGCCCAGAAAACCACAGTGAAAAACTTCTCTAAAGCAAATTTCACACTCCTCAAAAGCAAGGTGTAATCCTTCAAAGCCCCTGGGCCTGTGGAAAATATGGCCCAGACCACAGAATCCTTTATAAATGCATTCTATGAACACCTTCAGGAATGCATGGATCATGCAATCCCAAATAAAACCAAGACCCAATCCTCCAAAGGCAGACGTCCTGTCTGGTGGACCCCAGCCATAAACAAACTATACAATAGAAGGAGGAAGCTACTACATAATAGAGCAAAATCCCAAAAAGGGAAGGCATCTCTGATCAGTATTAGCAAAAAACTATGGGCACTCATAAAATCGTCTAAGGCCAGCTTCGAGAGAAAAATTGCACAGGACACTAAGGATAATCACAAGGCTTTCTTTAGTTATGTTAGGAACCTGGGTGGGAATTCCCAGATATGCTCAGAATTAGTCCAAAATGAGAAAAAAATACACCGAACCCACAGACATTCCCAACATCCTAGCTGACAAGTTCAGCGCAAACTCCCCCCCCTCCCCGCCAAAAGGGCAAATATCTATCCCAGCAGAGTGCTGCCTCCCTGACATCTCAGATGCTCAGGTAAGAGCCGCCCTCTCCAAAGCAAAAAACACAGCATCAATTCGACCAGACGGTGTCCCGGGCTGTGTCCTACATGAACTCCAAGAAGAGCTAAACCCAAACATAAAACTACTGTTCAATCTCAGCCTTACTACAGGATATGTACCCAAAGAGTGGTGTACAGCAACAGTCGTCCCTCTCCACAAAGATGGTGTCTCAACGGACCCTGGAAACTATCGCCCCATAAGCCTGACTAGCTTGGTCTGCAAAGCTATGGAAAGGATCATCATGGACCTTATAAATAAAGATATTGGGGACCTACAGACACTGGATCCTTCCCAGTTCGGCTTGTTTTTCTTTATAGCATATTGATGCTCATAAAGTCTGTCCCGTAACCTTCGATCAGTCTTACCTACATAAAATGCCATGCAACAGTTGCAATTTGCTAAATAAATAATTGATTTCGACTCACAATTGAGTTTATGTTGAATATAAAATTTCCTGTTTCCAATAGTGAAGGAATTGGCAACTTTTACACATTTACACCAATTACAAGCACCGCACTGAAACATACCTTTGTATCTAGAAGTAAAATAAAAGTCAATATTTCTTTCTAGTAACATTTTAAGATTACCTCTCCTTCTATATACGATATTTGGGACAACACCTAATTTATCCAAAAGTTGTCCATTGTTTGTAATGAAATGCCAGTTTTTAAAAAGGATAAGTTGAATATCAGATGCTATAAAGAAAAACAAGCCTGATAATGCATTGGCTAAGCATATTCTTAAGTGTCCCGGCCATAGCTTTCACTTTTTGGCCATCGACCAAGTCTTGCCTTCAGTTAGAGGAGGTCCTGTTCCATTATTGTTAGAAAGCAGAGAACTGGAATGGCAATTAACTCTTGATTCCTTTAGCCCTCCAGGGTTGAACGAAAACTGTAATATAGCGTGGATTTTAAAATTGAGAAGTTACAAGAGGTAGAACACATGTGAAATAATAGGATTAATATTATACATTAAGGTTTGGACCCTTATATGTATTTTAGTGTGGATCAGTTCCACTTTGGGTATTTTATTTAGTAATTCTTAATTTTTAATATATGTAGCATTTTTTCTTGCTTACATCAATTCAAGTATTAATATGCAGCATGTTCTTCTTTTTTAACACTTTAATAATTGGACAGGTTGAGGTATTGTACATATATTTTTCCTGGTTGTAGAGTATAAGATCTATTGACAAATATGACATTGCCTTGGTCTTACATTTTATATATACACTTTTTAAGATACTTATGTAACTGACTTTTAAAAAAACTACAATGTTGACTGTAGTAATATAAAGTGAGAAGACACTATTTGATTGTTTAAATGTTGATACTGCCTTTTTAAGGAGTAGTGTGACGCACTTAGTGGGCGTATAACAGCAAACATTTAAAAATTGTGGCGCCTTTTTTGTACTGCATCTCTGAAGAAGCTATTGCTTTGGCAGTGGCGAAAACGTTGGTTGTGTTTTTTTTTTTTTTTTAATAAACCTACGTTAAGACAAGAAGGAGTTTATCCATTTACTTATTTTTGGTGCTTTTTGGTCTCTGGAGGCTTGCCGCCTTTTTTCGTGATTAGTTTTATTCGTGATTACCTGTCTGCCAGAATGTTGGCAATATCTGTGGGTTCAGTGTATTTTGTGTCATTGTGGACTAACTCTGAGCATATCTGGGAGTTTCCACCCAGGTTTCTAACATAGCTAAAAAAGGCCTTGTGATTGTCTTTTGTGTCTTTTGCGATTTTTCTCTCAAAGTTGGCCTTGGATGATTTTATGAGTGATCGAAGTTTTTTGCTAGTACTGATCAGAGATGCCTTCCCTTTTGGGGATTTTGCTCTGTCATGTAGTAGCTTCCTCCTCCTGTTGTAAAGTTTGTTAATGGCTGGGGTCCACCAGATGGGACGCCTGCCTATGTGGGAATGGGTCTTGGTTTTATTAGGGATTGCATGATCCATGCATTCTTGAAGGTGTCCCTCATTGACTCTCTTCAAGAGGAATCTTGATGAGTGGATGGGAGATCGTAGGTTTACGCCGGGTATCACTTCTGTGTCACTGTTAGACAGAGGCACAGTATACTAACCTCGAAAAAGGGCATAGCAAAATTAATTTAAAATGGGTGGCGAAAGCCAAACATACTCTGGCTAGGCTTATAAATGCCCTAGGGCAGATAGCCTAGTATGAACCTATGAACCTATGAACAAGAAGGCATCTACCATTTCTACTTCAAGAATAAACATTAATAAGAATGTCTAATCTATATTTAAAATGCTGCATAAAATGAGTTGAGAGAGGACCAATAAACCTAATACAGACCTCCTAGTCTAAAATAACTAATATTTATTCACACTATCACTTAAAGATACAGAACTGAAGTAAAAGTAGATAAATAAAAATACATCCAAGAGCTTTCCCCAAATACAAAAATAAGCATAAATAAGTGTCTACCTAAATTATAAAAATCAACACCTCCCCACCAAAAAAAAAATGAACCCAAGAGCAAATACATTACACATTATATAAAAATAGCTTAATTTATTCACATGGCTTCCTCACATCTCATTGAGTTTACAGTGGATTAGCTGTCACTTGGTCAAACTCAGCTAAGAGAAGCTGAAATACATGATCACATGTTTCCACGATCATGCTCTTTTTCGTAGAAAGGAATTGCCAGTGCAATTCTGAAGATTGTTACAACAGTGATTTCCTTCTGAGAGACTTCTCCCTTCATCAGTTTTGGTATAAATATGGAGTAGGCATAAAAAAGCATGCAGGTGCTGGTAGAGTTTGCCCCTCAAATGAGGTCCCCTGTAAAATATGCTCTGTTTTGTTTTTGCATCTGAACACGCATATGACCACTTGTTATTGTACAGTTATGACCTTATTCACATGTAATTCAGTAAGTCATGTGACCTTACTCACTTGTAATTCAGTGAGTCATGTGACCTTACTCACATGTAATTCAGTAAGTCATGTTACCTTACTCACTTGTAATTCAGTAAGTCGCGTGACCTTACTCACATGTAATTCAGTAAGTCATGTGACCTTACACGCGTAATTCAGTAAGTCATGCGACCTTACATGTAATTCAGTAACTCATGGGAGGAAACTATTTTTGCTTATCCATTTCACAGAACATACATTCCCAAACACTAGAGATGAAATGAAACAAGTAAAACCAATGTAAGTCGCAGCCTCTTGAAAAATAAAAGTAAATAAATAAAAAGGTACACTAACCATAACATCCATCAGCAATCTTATGAGCATGAAGCATAAAGTCCTCCTACAGCTAGGTAATACTGTGAAATTCATCTCTGTTTTGACTTAAACACCAGAAACAACTACCTGGAATCCAAGCAACAAACGACAGTTCTTATCAGTAACACATAAAGCACCAGGACTTTCAATTCCAAACCCCCTTTAAATCCCCACCAAAACAAGTTCCTAAGATCAGCATCATATGCTACAAAATCACACTCCTTAAGATTGTGTGCAATGAAATTATTTCTCATCTAAACTGAGTATACCGGTAGTGCAATCTACCTATTAACTTCCAAGGCTTAACTGCATTATAAACGGGAAAGTGGAGGGCAAAGTTTTTTGTTTTTTTTTAACAGGAAAAAACGACCAGCCTGTGCTGTGTAAATGTCTCACCAAACAAATAAACCAGAGTAAAGCAGTTCAAAAAAGTAGAATGATGAGATGCCACCAGGCTGTCAGCATAAAACGGACAGGCTTTTCTTTTACAACAACATATGCACTTTCACAGCTATTGCTGTTTCTTCAGATGTCAGTATAAAAATGCAATCACACACACAGCAATTTATACAGAAATTCAAGCAACAAATCAACCAGTTAAGTGATTATGTATTAAAAAATACAAACAATGAATGTAATAAAAATTTAAAGGTAAGAAATAAACTTAAAATCAGCTAATGCACATAAGTATATATAACCCTCATCTAAAAAGTGAGCGTGTTTGTAACACAGGTTTAAGAGGAACTTTGTCCTAAATGATAAAGTTCCCCTTAAACCTTTGTTACAAACATGCTCACTTTTTAGATGAGGATTACATATACTTATGTGCATTAGTTAATTTTATCTCTGATTTTTTTTAATTTTTATTACATTTATTGTTTGTATGTTTTAATATATAATCGCTTAATTGGTTGATTGGTTGGTTGAATTTCTGTATAAACTGCTGTGTGTGTGATTGCATTTTTATACTGACATCTGAAGAAGCAGCAGGAGCTGTGAAAGCGCTTATGTTGTTTTAAAATAAAAGATTGTCCGTTTTATGCTGAGAGCCTGATGTCATCTCATCATTCTACTTTTTTGGAATGCCTTTTTTTTGTTTGTTTGTTTTTTTCTATTTCCAGTATGCTGTTATCTATTACTGGACTCTATATAAGAACTGTTTCCTATAAAGTGCATTACTTCTATTTACACTAGTAACACTGTAGGAAAAAATCCATCCTAAAAATGTTTAAATCATTTGTTGCAATGGTGCCCAAGCCAAACTCGGCATTTAAATGGTGCCTTATTAATAGTATATAAAGGTGTAATATTCAAAAGCTATATTTCATTTGTTTAACCTGCTGAACACTAGACATACATAAAAGAAAATACACAATCATGCTGTGCATGCAAAAGTTATAATCAAATCTGATAACTCACAGACAGATGTCCTCCACAAGAATTTTAGACACAGGCACATACAATAAATGTACACACAGTTACATTAATACATACACACACACACACACACACACACACACACACACACACACACACATACAAGGAAATATGTACTCTGTATAAGAAGTCACAGAGGATAACAAATCTCACATGTCAAAAAGAACTGCCCCAGCCAGTATAACATAATCAATTTAAAAACATAGAACAGAAGTAAAAATAAGTCTGAATCTGTTATCCATTCATACTGATAACCAACGCAGAGTAAAACATCTCCACCTGTAGAAAAAATGATTGATAGATAAATAAACAACAAACACCACAAAACATTAAAGGCAAAAACAAAAAATGTAGCTAAAAAATGCACTAAATAAATAGTCCCTGCTTAATTTATCCTCAATAAGTGCATATAATACAAGAGCTGAACTCTATACTGTGTTATAGTTGACTTAGCGATCTCTCAGAAATAAAATTGTGCACTTACCTGTAATATCCACATGTATCTGTCAAGTGCTGTAGCAGCCAGCTTCTACAACACTAATGTATTTTCCAGATTACCCCCTCAAAACCTACTCACTACTCATTCGACAAAGAATACCCATTATCCGCAATGCAAGCCTCAGCAGGACTTGAGCAGAGAAGCACCATGTTCACAAAACATACCACATCATATAAAGTAAACACTTAAAATTTTGTTGGAAAGGAAAATATATATCTCAGAGTAATATAAAAATGTTGCTATAAAATTTCGTCCAACTCTTCAACTTGACTGAGTCTTCTTAACTGAGCCAAAAAATCCTTTAAAAAATGAGGCGCACACTTCTACAAATCCACCCCCACCAATTATGTAGGCAATCTTTCAGACATGTATAACAAATGTCAGTCTCCGCTGCCTCATTATGGTGAATGGGGGGCATTTTGACCTCCTCTCACACTTACTGTACAACTTTCTTTGTCTATGAAAGGTGATAATTTAACTAAAGATCCATGTGATTACTAAACTCAAACACCCAGATAAAGATGATGAAACCAAGCTTACGGGGAGTCACTTAAAAATTGATCTACTCTAGCTTATAATATTTACCATATGATTTTGTGATATAGTTGCCATTATTCTTATAGAGTGGAATTATTATATAATCATTTCTAACTAAAACACAAGCAATGGCATAAATTATAAAACGTGATTTTATGTGAAATGTGAGATTAAAAATGGCTGCATAATGTTGCAGTAGCCCTGTTTATCAGCACTGGATGCACACACTGATGTCAGTTTCAACAGGTAATTTGCAAACAACCATATGCAGGTAACTGCATGGTCAGCATCCTTTAGCGCCAGATGGCAAACAATGGAAACGAGTACTACCATTCAGCTTTACTAACCGATTTAAAAAAAACAAAAAAAACAGCAGGACTCAGAAACGGCAAGGTAATCCAGAATCTAGAATAAAATTATTTTATTTCTCAAATAGACATAAGTGCTTTCACAGTAAAACTGCTTCTTCAGATGTATCATTTCATTTTCTTAAAGCCATTTAAATACAAAATACTTTTGCCAGTTAACCAATCACTGTTTTATCAGCGCTTAAAGACACAACAACAAATAATACAAATCAATTTAAAATATATACACAGTAAAAAATATGCACAAATACAAACAACTTGCTTCATAATATGAATAAATGAATATACATATAAAACACATAAAAAGTATTACAAATTTTTATCCTGTAGCATTTATGCAGCTTACCTAAACAGTGGTCTAGCTTTCAACATAGGCTTAAGGGGGACTTTGTCATTTTTAACTCATGACCATAGTCTCCTCTTATACAAACTATCCATTTGGCTTCTAATCGTTCTGTAGTATTTCTAATATCGCCACCTCTGACGGTTTCATACACTCTCCCGATTGCTTTAAATTTAAAAGTATGTGAGATATCTGTTTCTTTTACATGTTTAAATATGCTCTTTTATTCTGTCACGAAAGGCTCTGTCAGACTTACCTATATAAAACTTCTGACATTTTTGGCAGCTTGCTAAATAAACTATGTGTGTTAAATCACAACTAGCAGAAACTTTAAAAGTGAATGTCTTGTTCTAATCGGGATGTATAAATACATTAGAACTATCTAAATACTTACATGTTAAACATTTGCCACAGGCTATAGTAAAATACTCCTTCCTTAAATTTCTTTTATTTTTGGGGTAACATAAGTATATTTTTAATGATTTCATATTTTTAATAAGAATTTTGGTTGTGAATCTACTATCCCGTTTATCTTCTCATCTGCTGTTAATACATGCCAATACTTACTAATAATATCAGTACATATGCGTACATTGCTAGAGTAATAAACAGGTACTCGTAGTTTCCCTTTTTGTACATCATTGTTCCTCTTTATATTAACACTGGTATTTTCTGAAAAATAAGGTTTTGCCTTATTGGCTCTTAATTTTGTGACCCTTTCTATGGCATTATCAACCTTCTGGTTCATATGTCTCCTGTCTGTGAATGTCTTTCTTAAAAGATTTGTTTGGTCAACAAAATCAGTATCTTTAACATTCAACCTAGAAGTTCTATAAACTTGATTCTTAACGTTTCTAAAAACATAAGTGGGATGCATATTCTCTCTAAACAATAAATGATCACAATAGCATGTTTTTTTATATAATTTTGTTATTAATCAACCTGAACTGTCTAATATGATCTCTACATCCAAAAAGTTAATTCTTTCAGTTGATATAACAGAAGAGAAACGTAAAAATGTGGTGGTTGTGGAAATGTATGCTATAAAATTTTGGAACTCTTGCATAGAGCCGTCCCATAAAATGAAAACATCATCCACAAACCTACAATAAAATAACATTCTTTTCATACAGGCCTTTCAACACAGACTTCTGCTCCCATACAGACATCATGGCATTGGCATAGCTATTGGCACAGGAAGTGACCATAGCTATGCCATTCCTTTGCCAGTAAAATGCATCTCTGAATACAAATATATTATTGTTCAAAATGCATCTCAAAAGGGTGGATAATATTTCCATCTTATCATCAGTAGAACCTGTATGTTCCCTTAAAAATTGATTAAAACTAATAATACCTATTTCATTTGGTATTACTGTAAACAACGATACTATATCTAAAGTGACTAGAAACATTGTCCACAGTAATAAGGAAATCCTTGTGGCACATTGTGTCTAGATCTAAGGATGTTATAATTCCATTATACTCAGCCCTCATCAAACCAATAACTGAGTAAAATGCTCCCTTTTGTATGTATCTTAAAGACACTTGCAACAATTGGACAGACCACAGAGGTTTCTCACCAAGAAATTACAGGGTATACAAAAAAATGTTATTCAGAAAGACTGAAAGCCCTGTCACTGTATTTTGTCTTCTACAAGTTGCTAAGAGGTGACCTGTGCCTGACATATAGGATAGTCTTTGACCTGGACCTGATGGAAATGCTATACATTCGTAAATCAAACTGCATGAGGGTCACTCTCTCCAGGGATCTTAACTTAACCTCTGACATGAACAGGTCATGCTGGAGAGATAGATACATCTCCCAGAGAATGAAACTTCTCTGGAACAAGCTTCTATTTCATGTGACACAGAGCCCCTCCCTGGCTCTCTTCAAATGCAACCTAGATCAATGGATGGGTGACTGCAAATTCACTTCTGGGGTGATACCCATGTCCCTCCTGCACAGAAGAAGTCATTATTAACTACCATAGATACTTACCTCTGCAAACTTCACTCACCTAACCACCACCAATTAGGGCAGCTCAGGATAAATATGGATAGACTTGTAAGGGCTCTAGGGACTTTGTTCCTGAATTTTTTTAAATAAAATTGCGATCTCTAGTCTTTTTGCATTCCCTGCAATATACATTTGTCTTGATATTGCAATGCTCTACAAAGTGATGTGAGGATTTTGATAAGCAGATGTGCTACACTATAGGTTCATTAGTGATTACGAGGCTAATGACCCCAGGAGGCCCTTTTAAGCCAAGGCATGCTTCCCAAATGCATCTGACAAGTTTTAATATTATAGATTTATTTTAAGGGGTATGTGCAGCATGGATGGTCTGCAGATGCCAATCTAGGGGTAAATTTCCGATTCCCCATCCACTGGTCTAAGTTGCATATGAACTGGGTTAGGAAAGACCTCTGCTTCACAAGGATAGGAAGCCTGATTCAGAGAAGGAAAGTCTCTGACATGTATACCTGCCCTTCCAATATGTCCTATTTATGTAGCAGACAGGATTTAAGTCCATAAATTAAGTAATACTGATATTATTTGTTTTCCAGATGTGCAGAAAGTCCATCAGAGCAGCATAGGAGGTTGGTTTGCAGGACAGGCAATGGTTGCCTCTCAGTAGTCTGTAAGAGACTGAAGACAGGGACAGGCCATTGAGGCTGTCCATGTAGGACATGCTGTTTAAAGGTTGTCATAATGGTTAAGATGTTTATCTTATAAATACAAGGTGCAGGGCTTGATTCTCATATGGGGTAATTGACTAGGTTTGAAATGGCCCACAAGGGCAGTTAGCCTAGTACTAATCTATGAACCTGTAGTTTTTTTTTTTTTTTTTTTTTTTTTTCATGAGGAACATCTGCAGATTCTCCATTTGTTGCATATGCCTGGTAAAGGACATTCTAAAGGGGATGTTGCACTCAATGATTGGTCTGATGACGTCTGAGTACAGAGGAATAATGACATCCTTGGACATGGATGTTGTACTATTGCTTCTAAGTTGCACAACACAGAATGATTTCTTTACTACCATAGACACGTGATGGTTAAAGGTCAGGATACTATCTACATTAAATCTGAAGTACCTGTCCACTGGGCCAGGTCTTAAGGGTGTGTTATCAATGTGGCCATTTCTAGAGCTAGCAGTCTTCCCAAAGAACACTGCTACGCATTTCTTGGCACTGGGTTTTAGACCATGGCTCTGACACCATTTATTGGGCTGTGTTAGGCCTTTTTGGAAGGTATTTGTGTCTTTGGAGGATTATATGACTGCGTCAGTTTGCAATCCTATGCAAACATTGTCAGCCAGAGGCCCTTAATGTTGGCCTTGACTTTAGTAAAATAGATACCAAAAAGGATCAGCTCCAGCATCCAGCCTTGAGGAACACAGCTAGTGATTGGCCCTTTTTGTAGAGGTAGACTTCCCTATCCTATCTTCTTGGGTCCTATCTTTGAGCTAGCAGACAATCCAGTAGGTGATACAGGGGTTTATACCCAATTTCTGGAGTTTTTCTACAAGGCTTGAGTGGAGTATTGTGTCAAATGCTTTGGCCAGATCAAGGTTTGCAGTATGTACCATTTTGCTCTTCTCTATTGCTTTGGTGACCTTCTATAAGATGTCCACCAGGTTGAGTGGGCATGACCTACCCTTGACAAAACCAGAATGGGATGGATTCACTGCCTGAAGGTTTCCTATGTTGTTTATCACTTCCATGAATGTGTTGGATTCACTGTCTGAAGGTTTCCCATGTTGTTTATCACTTCCATGATAACTCTTTCCATGGCTTTGCATATGACAGATATGGGTCTGTAGTTTAGTCAAGTCCATAGATGGCCTTCCTAGTGTAGAGCGATAACAGGTGTAGTCTTCCATTTGCTTAGAATGAAGACTGTCTGGAGGTTATGGTTAAACAATGATTTTACTGGTCCTAATAGGTAATGTTTCACACTATTCAGGAGTTGGGGGAGTTATAATTGAGGGTATTTCCTGAGGGTGTCAAGACAGGAGAGGGGATAAATTGAACCTAAATTTCTTGGCCAGCAGATTTGCTACAGCTTCTGTGTCAATATAGGTGGATCCATTTACAGAGGTTGCGGACATAGCTGAAGAATGGATTGTGATTGTTCTTGTCCTGGAAGGCTATTTCTATCTCAGATGCGGCTTTGGTCAACTTGATTGGTCCCCTGAGTTGCTTGTTTATACTGATCACAGAAGTCATATGTCGATAATTTATTCAGGATCTCCTTCCTTTTCTCATGCAACCAGCTGATACTGGGATTCACCAGGGTGGCTTGTTTCTTGAGCTGGTTTTGTGCTTAATCTGGTACAGCTGTTTCTATATAGCCATTAACACGATTGTTCAGTTTTTTGTGAATAAATATGCATAGGTAGCAGTTTTCTCATGGTTTGGAGTGGCTTGAAGTTTTGCTAAGGTTGTCAGCAAACAGTATGAAGTAGGAAGTTTGCCTTAGAATAATTCGTAAACGTTCCAGGGTTAGCTGGAATTGTTTTATTTTCATTTTTATTTCAAAGGAGATGGCTTTATGGTCTGACCTAACCAGCAAGGACATTACACTGAGGGTGCAGTGTTCTACCATACTTGTGAGGAACAGATCAAGGATGTTACTACCCCTAGTGGGCAGATGGACTAACTGGTTCATGGTGTTTGTGTTTACAAACTTCTGGAATCTCTGGGATTGCATATTTCGAGTAGTATATGATTCTCAGTGGTAGGAACCTCAGTTCTAGATGATTGTCACTACTGAAGTGGCACCTTGATCCCATGTCTAAAAATGGGAAAGGGGTGGGGACGGATGGGAAAAGGGGTTGGCAACGGATGGGTGTGATTCTCAGTTTATAGAGTGATAGTTATAGTTACACAAGTATATGATGTTGGGTTTAATGGGGAGTCCATCCTGGGTCATAGTGTTGGTCCAATAACTTGGTATGGGACTTTGCCTGTGCTTATTTGGACATGGAGAAGGGCAAGCAAGTTATACTGTTTGAGCAGCCTTGAGGTGTGTTTGTTTTTGATGTGAATTGAAATACATCAATCTTTTGACCCTTCCAGTTCAGTAGCTGGCTTAAATGTGTTGAAGGCAGTATACCCTTGCACTGGTTGGGTGCTCTTCATGGCTCTGAACTATGTCTCAGTAATTACACAGACATCTACTTTCTCTAGGGGGACGATAACTTGCAGTGACGATAGTTCCTTGTTTAGACTGCTGCCATTGTGCAGTAACACCTTTAGATTTACTTGCAATTAGATTTGCTATGTTGGAAAGTTTATCACTACAGTAAAAAAAAATATATATATATATATATATATATATATATATATATATATATATATATATATATATATATATACAAATATCAAAGGTTGAGTAGTTAGAGAAGCACTGCAGAACAAATATACATATAACGAAAAATAAATTGCAGCGATCACCAGGGCATAGGGCATGAAAAAATTTTATTGAAATACTAAAATGGAGTGATAAGTGCTTTTGGGCTATTTCAAGCTCTTCTCAGATCTATCATTTAAAAATTAAAAGTCCATCTTCTTGTAAAATTAATAATCCAATCATAAAACCTTATAAGAACACACCCTTCTACTGCTAATCAGATCTTCCTCTGTAGTCTACGCCCTTTAAGGGCCAGTTTAAGTGATACATTTGATTTAATCTTGATAGTTTGTAGGCATGTACAAATGCAATCCAATTCATCTCAGTTATTTCTGTTTTTAACATGACGTCACGATCACGGATATTGTCATGTAGCACCTGCAAAGCCATAAATTGAAAATAATGACTTGGCTGATCAGCTATATGTTTATATAGTGCATGTTTCTCATCTTTAAGTTTGATGTCACTGACTTGTTTTCAGATGAAGAATTAAATAATTAGAACAGTAGACAAAGGCAGAGCCATTGTGCTCATGACCACGTCTGACGACATTCACAGAATGAAGCTGATGCTACAAGAAGATGCAATGTATGCTTCTATAAATAGAATACAAGTTAATCTAATGATTCAATAAGTGAAACATAAGTTATTAACCCTCCTCCAAGATAATTTGATTACAAAGGATTTATATGATTTTATTATAATTGAACAACTCACATTACCCATCATAAGTGGTCTTCCTAAGATACATAAAAACCAGAGCAATCCACCTCTTCAACCCATCTTAGCAGAAAGTGGATGGCTAACAGAACTGTTATCTATTTACTGTGAATATCAGCTTAAACCGGCACTTGAATGGACAAACCATATAATTAAAGACACCAAACAGTTTTTGGAATTACTTTTAGAATATATGAGAACAAGGGAAGTTTACACAACATGTTACATCTTCACCCTTGATGTCAACAACCTTTTCACAGTTATACCTAATAAAGATAGTATATTGTTTTTGAAACAATATTTACTGAACAATACTAATTTAATGGATGAAAAGATTAATTTGCTATGCCATCTCCTAGAGATTATATTATGCCACAATATGTTTGTCTTTGGCAAAAGCATCTATTGACAAAGACGGGGTGTTGCCATGGGCACACTCTGTGCCAATACTTATGCGAACTTGATCTTGGCAGACTGGGAGGACAAATATGTCTTTAAATGTGATAATCCTTATTCATCAGCTATAAAATGTTATGCATCATTTGTTGATGATATTTATTTTATATGGGAGGAAACTTTGGAACATTTGAAAGACCTTATTTCTTATTTGGAAACCACTACCAAGTTTTTAAGATCGACCTTGCACTATTCCTCTCTGAAAATAGAATTTTTGGATGTAAAACTTGTGAAAATGAAAAAGGGAATGCTAACACCAGTCTTTATAGGAAGACATGTAGGAAGAACACCCTTTTAGATAGCGATAGTATGCATCCAAAATATGTCTATTCCAACATTATCACCAATCAAATGTGCAGACTTCCTGGACTATCCACACAAGATGAAGTCGAGCATTGAAACATCTAGACTTTGAATTCCAGCAATATGGGTATAAATGAAAGGAGATAAGCAAAGCAATGGATCGAGCTAAAGGCATCAGAAGAACGAAAGCACAACCTTATTACTCTCCCAAGGGAAATATCACAACCATTAATGAAAAGAACAATGTCCCTACAAAGATAACCAAGAAACAACGTGGCATGAATAATAGAAAACAACAGAATAGATTTATGTTAATCTATTGTAGTGACATCCAGTATATATGTGACATTTTTAAGAATAACTGGAAAATTCTTAAACTGATGATAGTCTAAGAGAGATTGTAGGTGAACAACCCTGCTTTGGTTTTAAAAGGAATAAATATCTCAGATAACTTCTTTGCCACCCTAAGAATCGTAATTCCATCAGTAGAGGTAGTAGATATGGAAGGATTCCATGCAGGACTCGCTCATGTTGCAGATACATCACCAGCTGTAATGAATTTATACATCCATTTACAGGCATTCGCTATTATTGTAAGGAATATGTGAACTGCAGCACTAAGCACATTATTATTGCCAACTGTGCTTTATGTACAAGTTTTTACATAGGTAAGATGGACAGACAGTTTAGAGATAACATGCGAAAACATGTCAGTGACATCAAACTCAAAGATGAGAAACATCCATTATATAAACATATAGCTGATCAGCCAAGTCATTATTTTCAATTTATGGCTTTGCAGGTGCTGCATGACAATACATGCGGTCATGACGTCATGTTAAAAACATAAATAACTGAGATGAATTGGATTGCAGATCTGCAAGTCTACAAACTACCTGGATTTAAATGTATTGCTTAAACTGGCCCTTAAACAGCATAGACTACAGAGGAAGATCTGATTTCCAGTAGAAGGGTGTGTTCTTATAAGGTTTTATGATTGGATTATTCATTTTATAAGAAGATGAATGTGATTTTTAAATGATAGTTCTGAAGAAGGGCTTGGAATAGCTCGAAAGTGCTTATCTCTCCATTTTATTTTATTTTAGTTTAGTGTTTTAATAAAACATTTTTAATTCCCTATGCCCTGGTATAGGTGTATATATATATATATATATATATATATATATATATATATATATATATATATATATAAATATATATATATGTGTGTGTACACACACACACACACACATATATATATATATATATATATATATATATATATATATATATATACATATACATATACAAACACCTTGGATAAGTAAAGGCACACTCTCTCTCATGCAGAAAAGAGACTCTGCATGGAAAACTTGGAACAAACAAAGAACCCTATCCAGCCTCCTACTCTATAGAGAACTACTTAACACTACAAAAAACAAATTTATCTTGACAAGAAAAAAAAACACTCTAACCCCAAAAGATTTTGGAGTAACATTAATAAACTCTTACACCCAGGTATCCCTGCCCTCCCAATCCCTCCCCAAACTACTCCCCCCTAGATACTGCTACTACCCTCAACTCCTTCTTCACAGACTCCATTTAGAAACTAATCAAATCAAATCTAACATTAATCTAAATCATAACACCCCACCCCTCCCTCCAACCTCATCACCTTTTCTATCAAGCCTATTCCCACAACTGTTGTCAGATCTCTACTCTTTAAACTCAAACCCTTCTCTTCTTCAGCAGATAACCTTCCTCCCCTTTATCTCAAAATAGCAGCCCCCTTCCATAGCCAATCCAGTCTCCATACTTATTAACTGGTCAATTCAAGAAAACCTAGTCCCTCAAATATGAAAAAAAAAAATCCTACATTATTCCCCTGCACAAAGGCGGTAACTCCACCAACCCCCTCAAATTTGAGGCCCATCGCTATCCTATCTCCCATCACAAAAATCCTAGAGAAGCACATTCACAAACAACTCATGTCTCATATAATTCAAGAAAATCTCCTCAGCCCTACCCAACATGGTTTCAGCCCACACCATAGTACCACTTCTGGCCTACTGTCCTTCACTAACGCCATGTCCGCCTCACTCAACACTGCATTAGTATCATCCCTCTTCTTAGACCTCGCCAAGGCTTTTGATACTGATTCACATAATATCCTGCTCTCTAAGCTGTCTTCCTTTAACCTCTCTACCACCACCCTTAACTGCTTCTCTTCATAATATTTTACTAATGATATCTTCCATCAAAAAGACCCACCAGAAAATGGGATTGCTTTACAGAAATAAAAACTTCCTTGCCCAAGAAATCAGAGTATCCCTTGTCCAAGCCTACCTCCTACCTGCCTTACTTTATGCTGCCCTTATTTTCACCAACCTCCAAAATAATCTCCTAAACAAATTGGAACAAACTTGTAATAAGATTGCTAGATTTTCCACAAATCTCCCCTATCACTCACACCACTGCCTCTCTCTAAAAAAAACTAAACTGTCTCTAGTTCCATAACTAACTCCTTTCACCTCAACTTCACATGATACACTCCATCTTGCTACAACCCCAAGCTTGTCCCTCCTTAACAACTCTCATTTCTCCCTACACCCCCAACCATGAGCTTCATAGCTCAGACCAACACCTATTCCACATCTCCAAACCAAAGAAATCCATAGGAAAAAGTCTTTATAGCCACGCGGTCTCCATACCCTGGAACAAGCTTCTTCTCTCCATCAGATCCCTCCCTAACTTACTCAACTTCAAATGTGCCCTAAAGGACTTCCTATGCAACTCCTGGTCCTGCACCTGTAAAGACCCTACTTGAAAATTTCCTCCTCCCCTACCCCCCGTCTCCCTTCTACCCACTACCTCCCCTCCTCTATCCTAACCCTCCCACACTGCTAAGGCTTTTCTCTTATCTACCACCCTATTATGCAACCTGTGCAACCAGTCTCCTAAACACTCTCTAGCTCTTTTCACATCCTCCACTTTGGCCTCTCCTGAACTTATCCTACATCCCCCACAGTTTTTTCCCCAAATCATCTATATGCTACAATTACAATCCTGTGTGTCTGCCAGGCTTTCCTTTCCTCTTTCACCTGGTCCTTAACACTCAACTGCTTTTTCTACTACATGTTATTATAAAGTATGAAATTGCAGCTCCTTAAGAATGTTTAACCATAATCTGTATCCTCATTTTTTGTATTTGTCTATAGCTGTATTGTTGTTTCCTATTTTATGCATATGTAATTCACTTTTGTAACCAATTGTAAACATTGTAACCTGGAGCTTTTCTCCTCGGGTCTCTGCTGAAAAAGGGCACCTGCCCAGCCAGACTTACCCGGTTAACAAATGGCAAATAAAAAAAAATATATATATTTATATATATATATATATATATATATATATATATATATATATATATAGGTCTACATTGTTTCATTGTATCTCATTTCACTGAATCTCATTTCACTGTACTGCAGTCAGTATATATGGCACTGTGTAGAACACTGTAACGCAAGTAAAAGGTATATGCCCTTTTACCCACTGTAGTGCGATTCTGGAGTTAGAGTATATAGTTGGGGGATGGTGGGGCACAGCCCCCCCACTTACCTTGAGTACATATTGTCTTTTGGAGAGAATTAGTCATTGGTATTGCAACTATGCATGTCTATTGTTTAAAATGTATTGTTTTATATTGTATTTTATCAAAAACTTCAAAACAATACATTTTAAACAATAGACATGCATAGCTGCAACACCAATGACTAACTCTCTCCAGAAGACAATATGTACTCAAAGTAAGTGGGGGAGGGGCTGTGCCCCACCATCCCCCAACTATATACACTAACTCCAGGATCGCACTATAGTGGGGAAAAGGGCATATACCTTTTACTTGCCTTACAGTACCTACAGTGCCATATATATTGACTGCAGTTCAGTGAAATGAGTTTTCAGTAATTTGAGTTTTCAGCAAAGTGGTCGGGGTGAAATGAATGTCAAACTTTGATTTTTATCTATCATTTCATGAATATAGTCATTACTTTATTTCCAAAATAATTACATACACAGAATATAATGTCACTTTCATTCTATGTCATAATTAATTTTATAGTGAAGACTATGAGACCAATATTCAGAAAATTCAAGCAATTTGTTAAAACACACCACAGTTCAAGACTTGAGTTCAAATTACAGAAACTTTGATTCCTACACCATTGCAGAGTGGCCATTGGTATGTGCTATGCTAGCTGCCCTTGCGAGCCTTTTTAAGCCTTGCCAATTTCTCCTTCAAAGGTGAGAATTGAACTCTTTACTTTGTGTCTGGGAGGCAAACACTTTAACCATTATGGCAGCTTTCATCACCATTAATCTTCTACCAGTCACACTGTGGATCCCAACATTTCCCTCATGGTAATAGATATTCAGCCCATTGCATCCTGGTGGGGTAATAATCAAACTGCACTAATGATAATAACATCTGCAGTGGGGTTAGGAAGTGTTTCTGATGTAGTCCTGCCCATTTTCCATTTGTTGTATTTCTGGCCCATTCAGAGCACTCAGTGAGTATAAACAGGTAATAGTGTAGTTTAATAAATAATAACAATGGTGAATACTGTGGTGACCTTTACACTGCAATGCTTCATTATTAAACAATCTTTTGTGAGAAACTGGTGCATTTCTTTGCACTGATTGTCCTATTGTGAACGTTATATCAGAGGGCTAAATGCCAAGAACAATGACATTCACTTCTACCAGTGTCCTTGGGTCAGAAAGAATTCTTTCCCGATAACAACAAGAAAGCTGTTTATCAAAAATGGGTTGCTCTCCTGACTCCTTTTGGTAAAATTGGTCTGTATTGCTGAAAGTCAAAGTTACCCTTTTCTGACATTATTATATCTGCAAGCAGTCAAGGAAACACCATTGAGGATTTTGCTATTCAATGCTATCTGATGCCTGGCTATCACAAAAAAGTGCATTACTGAGGTCAGCTGTATACCATGACATGAATCACCTCAGCCATCCGATGCTTAACTTTAGTATAATCACAAAAACGTTTCATACCAAATGTTGTCCCATAAAGGACCACTGCTATGTAAAGCAAGCTCATTAAATGACAAAGAACATTCAGAAGTCATGATGTTTAAATGTATGCAAACATGTTCTTATGTAATACAAATGTGTCCTATTAGCACATCATTACAACTTTCAATTCATCATCACTAATTAAAACACAGACATATGGTCTCGTTGAGGAGAATATTCACAGCTATGTCTCATTGAATGTACTAATACCATCACCAATCTGTCCCTGTCTTGGAGACTTGCAATAATAAAATATCTGTTTTATTTCTTTAAACCAGCAGTACTCATGTTTTTCAGTCATACATCTTAAAGTTAACAAGTATACACACACACACACACACACACACACACACACACACACACACACACACATACACACACACACACACACACACACACACACACACACACACACACACACACACACACACACACACACACACACACACACACATCGGATACTAACATATGGTATCTTCAACTATTGATGGAAAGACCTGCACAATTATAAAATAATAAACAATTAAGCCAACAAGACTATTTTAGAACAACTAAAACATTGTAGTTATTTACTTTGTCACTGAACTGGAATATTGTTCATTTCTTCATCCACTGAGTAATTATAAGAAAAATAATTAGTCCAACTTTATTACAGTGCTGTGTCAAAAGAGTGACAAATATAATTAAGTACAAGCTACCAAATGCAATGAGCAAAAAAAAGCAACCTTTCTTCATCAAACATGTCATAAAAAAAACCTTCCCCGGGATTCATGAGCCTTGCGCCAGGTGCACGCATGGCGTAGGCGCCCCAACGCCAGACATGGCCGCCGAGCGATTCAGGTACGATCCAATCCCACGTGCATCACCGGCGTATGCCTGAGTTGCGCCGCCTCCGGCATAGGTATGTTAAACACCCCATGTGCGGTGTTGCACCATGCAAATGAAGGCAAATAGCGATTCACGAAGTGGCACAGGCGTAGCATAACGGCACGGCAATGTAAACCAAAAAAAACGGTTTACAGTCATCCAAACATGACATAGGAGTAACGGAAGGCTGCCAACGTCAGGTGTCATACTGGTGCAACATGCCAATGGGGAAAGACACCGAGAATGTCAAAGGAAAACATGCAGAAAACGTAAATAATGACATAAATGGTATGTACGCAAAACCACAGCAGAACCCCAGGACATGTCCGCGGAAGGTGCGGAACAATGAAGTAATATGACAATGTCATAAAAGAGCAGTATAAGACACATCAGCATCACAGCCACAATACACCATAGTATGCATGGAAAGCCACAACCACAGCGCAAGGGTTGCCAAGGAGTGGCGGCGTGTCCGCGCCGTAACCATGTATTAGTAGTCAATGCCATGCAAATGAGGCAGATAATACTGAATCGCAAAACCCCGCTGATGAAGGCTGCACCAAACGGCGCAGCGGTAATACACCGAGGAGTGGCCTAGAGGGAATACATGTCAATCGCAGAGGGGTGTGCCACTGTAGGAGGAAGCACATTGGAGCCCAGCAAACAGGGGCTGTACAATGCACATCACAGCATCAGCACCGGCGTGTGAGGAAATAGATGCGCTGAGAGTACAGAATGCATGCACAGATGCATGTGTACGAGGATGACTACGTTCCCCAACCCAGTCATGTGACGGCCACCCCGTCAACAACCACGGATACAGGAAGGTGATGCGGAGAATATGAGGAAATGCAGAAGCAGTGTAATTGGAGTCATAATGAGCAATCAACACCAATCAACCCACGAAGGGCAATCGGCGGCAGCTGACAACTCTGCATGCAGAATCCTGCAAAACAGGAAAGGGGAGGCATATGAATGCAAAGAAAGTAGGGGATGTAGCAGAATTGCAAAGAGCGAAGAACTGATACAGCACAGCCAAGTAGAGAGGTAGCATAATGGCGGCGGCAGACAAAATGCATGAGATGCCATGTGCCTGCAGGATGCACTCCAGGAAATAGTAGGTGCAACCTGCAGAAACAGTAAATTAAGGTGTAAAGCTAAACCAATGCAGGCAAGTGTAATGTAACACCAAAGGCAACAGCGTTGCAGTGCCAACGGTAAAACACGGAAGATAACACACAGATACGGCAGCACAGACACACCCAATGACATCAGCGGGTGTAGAGCACAACACTATAAAGTGTGAATGCACACAACACACAGCGCGTATTCCCAAACGCCGCACTTTAGGGTGTAAACACACGGGGAACTTTAAAAATGTATATGTTGGGTGCTGCCGTGGCCGTGATGCATCGGTATGTGTTAGAGACAGACGGAGTTGCAGAGGAGGGTGCCAACAACTACCGTAGGCCTCAGAGGAGAAGGAGAGTGTTCAGACCAAGGGCGACCTACCAGGGGCTGCAAGACCTGGAAATAGTAAAGCATTACAGGGTGGACAGGGACACGTTACAGCAAATAGTGGAGCTGTGCCGGCCACGCCTGAGAACAAGAGACAACAGAGGGGAGCCCATCCCAGTGGACACAAAGGTATGTGTAAGCTTGCGAATACTGGCAACAGGTACCTTTCAAAGGCCAACCGGGGATATAATGGGCATCTCACAGGCATCAGCATCCAGGGTACTACACCAGTTTCTGGATGCCATGTTACGACATGCCCATGAGTATATATCCTTCCCCAGATCTCAGGAGGAGTTGGCTAGCAATATGCGCCACTTCCACCGTGTGGCACAATACCCGGAGGTACTGGGTGCGATAGACTGTACGCACATAGAAATCAAGTCACCACCCGGGGAGCAGAGTAGACGTTACATAAACCGCAAGGGATTCCCCTCCATCAATTGCCAGGTTGTGTGCAATGCGCAGGGCATTATCATGGATGTGTGTGCTGGCAGCCCTGGAAGCTACCACAACTCCCATATCTGGCATGCCTCACAGCTGTATCAGGTATTCGCCAGGGGGGACATCACACAAGGTCACCTTGTGGGGGATGCTGGCTATGCACTGGAGCCGTGGATGATGACACCCATCAGAAATGCACACACACACATGCAAGAACACCATAATGAGGCACACGCACAAACCAGAATAATCATAGAGCGTGTGTTTGGGATGTTGAAATCACGGTTCCGGTGCTTGGATACATCCGGTGGAGCCTTGCAGTACTCTCCAGGCACATGTGCCCACATATTCATAGTATGTGCTATGCTACATAATATGATCCTGCGGAAACAGCTGCTGCAGGGACATAATGGTGTAGGGCCACCAAGCCCGCCACAACTGCCAAGGCAAGCACAGGCACAGGGCGTTCAGCCATGAACACACTGTGCCAGCCCCAGTAGGCAGACGGAGGCGTACCCAATATGCCTATGCCTTGGCAAAGAGGGAACGTATAGCACATACTCTGACAGCGTAGGCCCCATGGACTGACACCTCCCTACCTGCACACACAGTGAAATGGACGGCACACAAACATGGCCGCCCATAATGTGTACTGTATGTGCGGTCCCATGTGTGACTCCAACATAGGTAGCACCCAAACACTGCACACCCAACAGCCAGCGGAGCATGGAACGCCAACACCTCAACCGCATGCGGGTCCGACAGCAGACGGCGTAGCCGTATGCTGCCACGTTCGGCGCAAGGTGTCTACATATGTACATATGTGCATACACAGATATGGAGATAGATATCATTACACACGTAGAAATATATGTACACATACACAGATATAATGTACAACAGGATCAACAGGGAATCACAGGGATGCAAGGTTACAGTGAAGTAAGACGCGAAATCTCTACATAGTAAACATAGTGAACGACAACCCGACTATCCGGGAGGGTGGACAGAGCAGGGAACGCCACACATGGAAAGGTCAACCCTCCTAAATGCATATTCGCGAGTCGGGATGATCGCCAGGCCATGATACAGTAACAGGACATGTGCGGGTAATATTCTTAGGATATGAGGGCGGAGGTAGACACCGCCGCCGGTGATGTGGTCAACGTAGGTACTGTGTGCAACCGTCCCTCTGCGGCAGTATGTGTGAGGTGAGGGTGTCGTGTGTTCCGCTGTACGAGTGTAATGTGTGTGCCACTGTAAAATGTGTATGTAGGTGACATGTGACAGGCGGAGTGGAATTACATGTGTAGGCATACAGTATAGGAACCACAGGCGTATGTACAGCAGTAGCCACAAAGTAGTACTGACAGCTCCTCACTGGCTAGGCGCCTGGCGTAAAAGCGATGCAAAGCGAAAATGTCCCAGAATGTACCACAGGAGTATAGCCAACATGAGATGCAAAGGACGCATGTGCAAACCATGACCGTATGTATGGCGCCGACATGTTAATTTCAACACCATACATCGGCAACGTTACGCAGCAATAGTTATGTACCACGGAAATACGCATGTGCTACCCCGGCACCGATCGTGGACACGTATTGTCCCGTAAACACCACTGTGTGTTCTACGAGTGTTAAACAAGCAATCGCCACCCGAATAGGTGGCAACCGGTAGCATACAGGCTGTCCCAAGTACAGGACCACAATGACCGTAAATATCCGTGACAAAATGCCAAGGGATAGTCGGCACGTACGAACAGCCGCAGATATACTACCGATGTGACGGAGGAATACATGCAGGAAGCACACAAGCAGGCGGTACCGACACCAGACGACATCAACAAAACCTGCACACCTAGAACAACAGACAGGTAACTTGCAGCTCCCCAGGCAGGGATGGAGCACACACACAAGCATACCGTGTATGTACAAATGCAAGGCCCACAACCCGTACCCGTCACCCACAGCCGCCGATATACCCCATCGCACATATCAAAGGGATACAAGCTGAAATAGCAGCAAAAACATCCAGGCAGTCAATGACAGTGGCATACCCGCAACATCTCGCGTGGGAAACACTATCAGCAGCGGATGCATACCTGCATCCGTTGTGTACAGGAACACAAGAGCTATGTTACACATCAGAATGCAAAACGCCATCGACAGACGCCGCCAGGACACGGACACCCACATGTCGAACATAATACCATACCCAACACACACAATCCACGGCTAACACCACAGCGAAATGTACCTGATGCCACACATAGCGGTCGCAGCCACACATAACATAACACAATACATACCATCCCCACGAAGGTAGTGCAAATAACCAACGCCCAGATGAGGAATGAACCATGCCCTAGTTCCGATGCACCGCATTTAATGGAGGAGATGCATAGGTGATATGCGCATAAGTACACACCGAGGAACAGCTATTGGTGTGATGAACCCACATGCCGCAGGTGACGACGGATATAAGGAAGACTCCCAGGATATTCAAACTGTATGTTCATACCGAACAAAGACTATATTCCCACACGAGCCGTTCACTTGTTACTAGCGAGATTCTAACGGAATAGGGAAAGCAACACAGGAAAGGTATGTAGAACCCACGAGATGTACTGGTGTGTAACGCATGATATGTATGACAAATCTGCACTGTATGTGAACAGTGTTTGTAAGTAAAGATACCTGTCCATAAAGCAGAGAGTGGTGAAAGGTGGTTATGTAGTGGTAACCCGATGAGCATACCAACTACTGTGGACACCGTGTGCACAGCAGTGGGACATCATGTACACAGCCGGGATAACCCAAGGGCTGGCATAGGGATTTAAAACATAGAACAATGCCACCACCCATGCTGATGCTGGCAGTGGATGTCCGACAATGAAGTGCCACAGCAGGGGATAGGACATGTATGTATAGTGTCACAACACACATGTGTATGGGCATATATCGTCGATGTCATACGTAATGTGTGCACGACATGCACGTATGCCTCGCAGTAGGGGTGACTATGTCAAGTATGTGTAATGTAAAGCTATCATGATGGATATGTTCACACATTATACACAGTATCACAGGCATAGCATGCATGATGGAGGTATGGCCTAGTGTTATGTACATTAACAGGATATGTATGGCCTGCACATATGGGACAGAGTAGTAGCAGAATAGCCACCCGAAATGGAAGGAACAGCAAGTAACCATGTCCAAACGATCTGTAGCAGGTGCAATGTGTGCAACAATGATGTCTGGCAGGTCCATGTGTAAACACATGTGCAATGTACACAGTAGTGTCACCCCCCCATGGTAGTGTTCACTGAACAGCAAAGGTGGATGTCAACTGCATGTCTACACAGTACTGCTGCTGTGGTGGTCCCATGTGTATGTGTCACCCTATCAGCAAGGGAGCTATCACATGACCAGTGCCACAGTGTGTCCCTGTGGTATGTGCGCAGGACCTATGTTCTACAGCATGGTGTGTGTCTAGTCTGCGGAGGTAACACAGAAGCCCAGGCTAAGCAATGTGGCATGTGTGCACATATGCAGGAGTGCTTCATTCACCCGCCCACTGCAAACGCCATGTAGGAGTACTACATGCATCAGTAATGCGGAGGACATGGCCCACGGCAGAGTAGAGGACACCCCTGTGTAAGTGGTATGCAGATGAGTACAGATGTGTTCCCCGTCTGTCATCTTCATATGTAAACTGTCTGAGCCTGGTATACATCACGGCATGACTATACCATGACATGTAAAGTTGTAGCCATTGTGGAAGGTACACCACAAATGTGTTATTGTAACCCTGCCCGTGTGTAGATGTGTGTATGGCACAAGTACAAAGGCTACCAATGTCCCAGCAACACACATAGTCCAGATATGTGTGGCCCTGCAGATGTGTACCCACGCCACAGTGGAATATGGCAACCACAGCACCATGTGGGGCATGTGTGTGTACAGCAACCATGTACAATGTGATATGCATGTATAGGGACAGTATCCATGTGATACCCAGTGGATGACTGTCGCTATGCAAAGGTGATGTGTATGCACCATGTGTGATGTATCTGACGCAATGACATCTACGATATATCTGCCACACCGACACCTGTATGGTTGTTAGCAGTATGATCTGGTGGAGCTAGAATGCTGCCAGGTATGTAGATGTGGGATATGTAGGCATGGACATTACTCCGTGACAGCATGTTGTGTATGTAAGCAAATAGTGAACATGTGGGGCCACATGACTGAGGACTGTGTAATGCCACATGTACCTTACATGTCGTAGGTAGCATGATATGCTTGCACCACTGTGTGACCTGTCCAGCAGTCACATAGCCTAACATCCTGAGACACAGGGTATGATGTGATGGTGGATGTGTACATTGCCACTACCAGAATGTGGAATGGTGCTGAAGGGCAATGTGGGGATAATGTCTGGTTTGTTACCCTCTGTACCACACCAACCACCCATGCAATGGTATGACAGGTGGGCAGCATGTGGATGTGGTGTGCTGTGGCACACAGAGGCCCAACAAGGGTGCCAGTAAAGGCATGGAGGTCGTCAATGAGTGTGTGAAGCATGGATGTGAGGATGTGCCCCAGTGCCATACCGAATGGTCCAGTCATGGGTGTACGAATGCAGTCCCACACGTGCAATGCACTACCACCCATGTGTAGTGTGATAGATGCGGTGGTGTGGTGGTCAAGGTACACAACGTCCATGAATGGGCTAGCAGTTAATTCAGTGGGCTGCTGCAGAGACACATAACAACCAGGTTGGCAGGATATAACAGCTAGGGAGATTGGAGGGGACATTGGGACAGTGTCCTAGGACATAACGTGTACATGGCAGTACCATGTATGTGTCCACAGGGACAATGCGATGTCCATCTATGGAATGGAACCCTGTAGTGAGTGAGAGTGTGTATTATCGGTAGGTATCCCATTGGCTGGCATGTTGCCAACAACATCTCTGTTGGCAATGCCTGGGTGACTGTTGTATGCTACATTGAATGTGGATGTAGCCAAACAACACAGACATACCACCACACTGCGTGAGTGCCCACAATGCAATGTATGGCGGTCATGTGTAGGTAGCTAGCTGTGGAGTATGTGATGGACCATGAGGACCCACTATGACTGTCAAGTGATGCACCACACACATTTGAACATACCCACCGTGGAACAGCCTGCACATGCGCCCATACAGCACATGTGCATGGAACATGAATACCACCGTGGTGTCAGTGAAAAGGCCAGTACCACCATGTCTCTGTGTGGAATAGCATGGTCCCTACCACTGCGTACATGTAGCGGAAGTGCACTGTGATATGTGTCAGCATAGTCATGTATACTGTCCGGCTGACGGGGTGCCATGCCATTAACTACCCCCGTCAGCAGATGTCGGTAGTACCGGCCATTGAGCACATATACCATGTATGCTGCGATGGGTGTGTGTCCAGGGCGTGGCTAGCAGGGCGGCGAAGCATATATGTTCATCAACCAGAGGGGGGATGTCCGTAGGTATAGCACACAGACACATGGAGGTATGGTGCATGCCGAGGGTAGTGTAGGTATGGTATGTCTTGTGTAATGTGTCACCCAGCTATGTGTAGTGCATGGCCAAGCATGTGTGGGTACATGGGAGTCCATACTAGGGAAGTGCGTGTCGCTGTCAGCACATGGCAGTAGCAACTGTCCGAGGTGCAATGTACAGTATGATAACACAGCCAGCATGTAACCTGTGGTGTACAGTGTACTTACCGTCGCGTGTCACAATGTGTCTAGCGGTCACAAACATGGGTATCTGAACATGGAGTACCTATGATGCATTTGTTGTTGAAATAACTATAGTATGTGTGTAAATCACTGTGTGATGTGGGATCCACTCACCTGTGTGTGTTGCAGTCCAGGTATGTGCCTGGGAGGTATGATCTGTGTACAATCTGGACTGGCAGGTGTGCTCTGTAGAGCATGGAGGCAGGTCCCAGGCACCGCAGATAAATGTCAGGCATGCCGTACTGTGTGTGCAGTGCTTGTGTACAGCACAGTGGAGGGTGCAAGCATTGTCACACATCACTGCATGCCGTGCCTGCCTGTGAGAGCCCTGCTGGCGACAGACATGTGACACCGCTGCAGAGGCAGCATAGCATGTGAAGATGTACGTGTGGGCCCCACACCCTAGGCAGATGTCCGCAGGTCATGTGTGCCACAGTACTGTGGTTGACCACAACTGTCATACTGGACAAATACCACATGCCTGCATAAGTACAGTATGACCATAGTCAACAGTCGCAGTGACAGAGTAGGCCAATGTACAGTATCCCGTGTGCAGACCACTGCCTACTGCACCTGGCTAGACACACACCCAGAGGGTGAATACACCATTGAGCCATCAGATGTCCCAGTCCACGTAGCCTGTACAATGTCATCACAGGGTGGTCACAATAGCATGTGGTAAGACAGACATGTTGTACCAGGTGATGTGTCATGTGTGCATATGTTGACTTGCACAGACGTTCACATGTTCGCAACATACCGGTGCATGATGCATACTGTTACACGATGTGTGGAACTGCACTGTGACCCACAACAGGGCCATCTGACACAGGTGTGTTGTGAATGGTGTAACCCATGTTCACACAGGATACACACTGCTGCTGTTGGCAGCCATGCTGGTGGCTACCAGTGGTGCATGCAGTGGTCATACAGACATACTGCACACAGTGTTCATGCAGGGCTGTCCATTGTTGTGGATGATGTGTTGCTACGTGAAGGTAGGTGTGTGTTGTGAATGTTACACATCCAGATGACACCATCTGGTGCAGTCATGGTCGTCGACAGCATCACACACATCCACAGCAGTCAGAACCCTGTCCTGAGAATGTGTGTCAGTCACCCTCGTACAGTGTGACATATGTGCACATGGCAGAACACCTCACACTGTCATCTAGGATGGCTAGGTGATGGCTGGAATGTGCTGTGATAATGTACAATGCTGGTAGCCCAATGAAGTACTTGGAATCACACACAGTACGCCATGGCTGCCATGTAAACCATGCACAACAATGACTGTCTGACAGACACAAACAATGCGTTGACATGTTGAACATGTGCACATGAGAACTCCCAATGAGGTATGTTGCACATATCGATGTACAACTGTCATCTATGGCCATAGCATGGATGCAGATGCACATGCCCCACAGGCAGTACCACGTGATGCAGGTAGGGGGGCATTGCTCGTGTACATGTGACAGTTGCTGTAGCACCACATGTCCCGCATAGCCGTCATGTAGGGGTAGCAGTGGCATGTGACTGATGGACATGCCTGTACATTTGACCATGTCCCACAGGAGATGTGTTACGTGTGTACAACATGTGATGTGCTGACATCAAGCTGTGCAGTGTACGGCTGCCAGTGTACCTGTGTGACTTGTTCTGTGATGGGTGCAAAGGCACATAGTACTGCATTGCATGCCCACAGGCCCCACACAGGTGCATAGCCTGAACATACAATACAAAGAGGGTGTGGGATGATAGCAACCCACAAGAGGAGATGGGTACGGGTGGCAACCCACTACCACATGTGCGGGTATGGTGTGCATGTCTATGACACATTAGCACCTGAGAAGCTAGCGGTACAGCAGTACAGGGTTGCATGCAGATATGTTCAACAATATCCCTGTGTGTCCCACCACTGGCCCGTGGATAGACAGACACCAACAAAATGTGCAGATATGATATGTGCACAGCACATCACCGATGCCTACTGTAGAACAGGCTTATTGTGTAGACATGTGCACAGTAGGTCTGCGCCAGCCGCACTCAAACACGTTATGTGCCGAACCACACCAATAGTCCAGGCCATGCCACAGACGGATGTGCATGCATCTGTGTATGTACATCTGTGAATGTCTCTGGCGTAGCAGTATAGCTGTGTCACTGTTGTGAACAACATAATGAATGGGTTGTATGTGTGAGGGTTGCGTCATGTGTATGGTCAGATCGACGATACCATCAGTGCCCCTGCTATGTGAACATCCCTGTCCCCATACATGGATACCTATGCTGTGCCCAACACCACGTTTCCAGAGGGAGGGATGGCAGTGTGCAGTGCACCAGCAGACATGGGGGTGGCAGCAGGCACTGGATGTAGACATATGTGGTACCCACGTCAGTACAGGCAACCATCCATGTGCACGGGATAGCAGTGTGTGGCCACATACAGCACTGTGTTAACCAATATCGCAGCACATAGCACCTGTCAGGGTTACAGTGTATGCGTGGATGTGCGATACCTGCATGCACCATACACACCCCCACCAAGCAGCGTGCAGCCTACCTTGCATAAGGCCAGTGTCCACACCATGGTGATAGACATGTGTAATGTCCATATACACATAGCAATGACATATGGAATGGACAGCCACCCTGCCAATATCATCACCCCCCAGGTGGATCACATCCCAGTGCCATGTATGTGGCATACCCTGCCATACCATGCAGCCCTGCCCAGCAAGGCTGCATGTGCTATCACAGTGCTACATGGTGCGATGGACAAAAGGCACTGTCACTATCAACCATCCACAGCAGTAATGTTGCGGTGATGCACCCTGTGGTGTTACAGGTGCTGTGTGTTGCTGTGGACAATGTGCATGTGTACATGCTATGCATGAGCTTTCCTGCTAATGTGGCATGGTTACACATTGTCCCATGTGTATCACATGTGCAACACAGGTGAGCCGTGGCAAGTTGTCCAACACCCGTACAGTGCTGTGTGGATGTACATGGCACAACACATGCATGTGCAGGTGTCCATGTGTATGTGTACAGTGCCACCGCTGACATTCATAATGGCCACTTACGTGATGTCTAGTGACATATACACAGCATCCAGGTGAACAGTAGAACCGTTGTCACATGGGGACCCGTGCCAACTGATATGGACACAGGTGCAGCCAGGTACACATGTCCACAGCAGGCTAACATCAACATGGTGCGTGTACAGTGTGATGAGGTGACACACAGATATGATATGACACCCACTGTTCAATGGTGTGATGGCAACAAATCGGCTGTGTCACTGCCATGATGCCTTGCAGAGATTACTGTGCAGATGTTGTACATGTCATAGCAACGTATTTCCAGCAGTATGCCAGCACAGCAGTGTAAATGTGACCTGTCACCATCATTATGTCTTACAGATAATGCTACGTTCCCGGCTGCCTGCCTTTAGCCGACAGGAAGACGAGGTCATAATACCATTGCTACATGACAATTACGACATCTTGTTTAGCCATGTGCCACTGCAGGCACAACAACGGGAGGAGATGTGGCAGGATATGCGCAGGAGGGTGAACACCCTGGGCGGCCACAACCGCACATATCAACAGATCCGCAGGCACTGCACAGACCTAATCCGGCATGCGAGACAGCGTGCCGCTGCAATCGCCAGACAACAAGGTGGGACAGGTGGTGGTCCGCAAACCCAGCCCCCACTCACAGCCACGGAGGAGCTCCTGGCCAGTCTGGGGACACCCATGGAACAACATGCTGAAACCCTTGCGTCCATCGTGGAGGTGGGTGTCTCCCAACCAACGAGCTTGGAGCTGCCTGGTAAGTCAGTGTTGCATGTTTGTATGATAAGTGGCGAGAGTGGGTGTCATAGTACAACACATAATATAGCAACACATGCCAGGTATATGGCCACACAAGATGCATACTACAGTATGCTATGTTGTGTTTGCAGACATGTGCATAGCACATGCTAACACACAGGTGCATGATGTGACATGCACAGTGCTTACCGTGGCGATAGTAATGGATAATGTGTATACCTTTGTGTCATCCCTATACAGGTACGTCTGGCGTGTCGCACAGACAAGGGTCTGTCGCAGGTAAGTCTGTTGCTAGTAAAAGGCATGATACGGTGTATTGATATTCCCCATGTGTCCAGGTATGACATGCACTCCTGGGTGTGCCCCAGTCACGGTATACAGGTTGCATCACCCGACACACACACCACCCATGTACAGTAGATACAACCGTTAGTATAGAGTGGCACGACACCACATAACCCATTGGTGTGATATGTGCAGTCAGCTATGCATACAATGGTGTAGGTGTTCCACAATGGCTGCATGTGTAGTATGCATTTGTATGCCTCTGCGGTATGCACACAGTACCACATAGTGAGCTGTGATCTGGCCAGAGCACAGGTGTTACCACTGTGACCTATGCCCCTGCATTGGGTGCACACGTTGTGACATGGCACATGACATGTCCCATGCACGTGGATGTCTGTCTGCAACAGTGTCACACCATGACATGACCTATGCACGACATAGCAGACATCCACGATGTCTGCATAGCCTTAGGGAATGTGACACCTCAGACTAGTACGGTTGTATGTCACATGGGCCACCACAGGGTCGTGTGCACGATGTCCATCACACACAATTGTCGATGACCCAGACAAACAAGGCCATGGGTGTTACCTACAGGCATGTTGCCACACAGTACATCCGCAGTGGGTAGTCACCATTGCACCCTGTCCACATATAGTGGGCTCATCACTGTAGTGGACCCCCTGGACATCCAATGTGGTACACCAGTGAAATGGAATGCCTGTCTGCAGCCACTAGAGGTGCCACCAATGTCCACCATATACGTGCTGCTGAGCAGCTGAACTGACTTTCAGACATGGCAATGTAATACGTCCAGGTCACGCATCACACAGAAACTTAGCTGTGTCCTGCTACCGTGCAGTGGCACAGTGCCCGTACTCCCCACTGTACAGCTATGTACACAGCTCACACCAACCACACCTGCACAGACATCCGTGTTACACATGCATTGTATCTGTAGACTGTACACATAACACTGCACTGTGACATCCGTTGTGATGTGGTGCATGTGGTGGGACACCATCGTCACATGTCCACATGATACCGCACATGTTTGCGGTGTACATGACATAGTGACGGCAGCCATGTGTACTGTTAACCCGCCCGTGGCCACACGGTGTATCACGGTGATGCATGCAAACTACCATGAATGTGTGTACTGCATGCCCACTAAAAGACACCTGCCTGTTGTAGTGTGCACTCCAGGGCAGTATGCATACTGCCACTATTAATGTCTGGGCTGCATTCACTGGCCTGTGGTGTGGGAATGCTGCATGCCACCTGCAATATCACATGCATGATGTGTCTGCATGTGTGTGTGTCCGTGTGTGTGTGTCAGCGTGTGTGTGTCCGCATGTGTGTGTGTGTGTGTGTCTGTGTGTGTGTCTGCGTGTGTGTAATGTAACCTACAGTATGTCTTTGTATTGACAGGTGCTGTAGGTGCGTTCTCCTCCTGCGGTCCATCTGATGCTAGTGTCCCCACAGATACTAGTGGTGATGACCATGTGCATGAGGCACAGGCAGGGTCGTCACAGGCAGACACTGTGCCATTGGAGAACATCACACTTACGTCCCCTTCATCCCCGCACACGCTTCAGATGCCGACACATACCCCAACACCATTGCCCATAGATGACGGACAGTCAGCGTTTGTTGGCACCGAGCAGGAATGTGTGGTGGCTGCAGAAGGTGCGGGTACACATGATGATGCCAGTGTAATGACTGGTGGAGTGCCACACAGGCATGTGGCAGGTGCTTCTCATAGGAGGAGCACTGCTAGACATACACTTGCCGTACAGGGTGCAGCAGCTGGTATAACCAGACGCATGTTCCAGACTGTAATGGCGGCGCAGGCATGTGCCGAATGGCAGAACCAGGAAGGGCAGAGGCTGCAGAGGTCTGCAATCCGTTCCTTAAATGAGAACATCCAGTCATTGGCGAATGCCCAACAGCATCTTGCCGATGTTCTGGATAGGAGATTGGGTGAGATGGCTGGGATCCTCGACCGAGGCATGGCCATCCATGAGCGTGAGCTGTCCGTGCTGGAACACCTGGTAGGGGTGAGGCATAGGGCACGTGGGCGTGGCCCAGTAACACCACCAAGTGCAGGTCGACGTGTGCGTGCCACCTCCCATGCCCACCCACACAGTGCTGGTAGCAGCAGCAGTGCAGCTGCTACTACACCAACCACACCAGGACACAGCAGGCCATGTGGACGTGGCCCTGGACGGCCCCGGCGTGGACACGTTTCCAGTGGACATGTGTCATCGGAGAGTGGCCACTCTATACCTCCACCCGGTAGTGCCCGTGCGACCCCAAGCAGGCACGGGTCAGGTCGCCGCAGGCGGACACAGTGAGCTGTACCACCTGCACTGTACAGTCTGGGGCTGCCAAGTATACCCCGTGTAGGCATCACAGATGACTGAACTGTGTACACACATACCCACACACAGCAAACACAACTGTAGGGCTCCACCACATCCACATGCATTCTGCACAGTCATGCCCAGTAAATGCACAGGCCCTTACACACACACATGATGTCATCCATTGGTACAGCCTATGCCTGTGGCACACATATCACCCTGTGCATATGATGAAGTCTCTGCTGCAGAACCGTGAGCTACACCATCGGTGCACGGTTATGCAAACATAATCTGATGCACAGGGTGGACAAGATAGTGAGAGGTGTATGTGATACCTGTGTCTGCATAGTACGCGATGTTTATGTTGTGGTGGTTGTGTATGGCAGGTGACAGGTGTGTATGTGATGTGTGTCATGCAGTGACATCATGCAGCAGACATACCATGTAGTGCAGGTGCAGCAGTCATTGCTCTGTGTACACAGTATGCGTGGTGGTTACATGTGTAGCACCTTGTTGGTTCAGTTAACCCGTATGCCAATTATGGTGTACTTGCATGTGCCTACTGGGAGCACTGTTATCAGTTCCCCACGTGTATTCATGGGGTACCCACAGGCACATCTGGCAATATCAGCATAGCACAGGTACCCGCAATTGGCATGGACCCCTACATAGGTACATAGGCGCACATGTACATACCAGGCTATGTGCCCTACGGCATGTGTAAACCTAGCAAGACTGTGTGTGGCTGCTAACACCCCTTAGGATGAGGATACCACATCCATCAGTCTCCTGTCCCCTGTCCAGCACTGAAACAGAGATGATGCCTGGCGCATACCTATGATCACACATCCACACGTCATGATTACCCCTGGACAAAGGCAGTCATGGCCTCTGCTTCACATGGGCTGCCAATCCTCTCCGTGTTGTAGGGGTTCTCTGGGCGTTGACCCTGTTCCCCCAGCATGTCCTAGTCATCTTTGTGGTGAGGTGTCTGACAGTCGCTTCTGTGGCCGTGTTTGCCCGGAGCCTAGGAGGTGGAACATGTCCATGTCACCCAGGTTGGACATGGCCGTGTATGTCATGCACAGATCACCACAGAGCAGACGTGCTGGGAAGGTATACAGCCGGAGTCCCTTTGGTCAGGCAGCGTGTGACACATGTCCCAGCACCTTTATCCCCGCGTCGTGGAAAGTTTGTGGTCCTTCCGAGTGCTGCAGGTGTCAGGTTAGGTACAGCCCAGATGTGCCATTATGCGCAATCATTGCTCTGGTGTGTGATGTGTACAGGGGTACAATGAACACCCCTGATGTGTATGTGATTCCTTCCAGACCAGGTGGCCACAGTGGAATGTCTTCCCACCCACATTGGCATAGTGTGTGTTGACAGAGGTTACTGACAGGTGTGGTACCCATTTCCATGAACACGTCCACCATGTTGAATGGATTACCACGTACATGTTACGTCGGGGCAAACATGTCCTTCCCACTGGGTAGGTCTGCACCTTCTGTGGCATGTAGCAGCAGGCCATGGCTCTGGCACCTGTTATCCATGTCTATGACGACCTAGGTGGATGTCCGGGTCAGATGGGGTGTTGGGTATGGTGGCCGGTGTGCAGTCATCTGCATACCTTGTCTGCCACAATCCCCCTATGTTTGCATGCACATTGGATGGTCGAATGCCGAACGGCAGGGGGTCCAGGACTGAGCCCTGTGGGCCTCCACTGGAGACCAGCTTAGAGTCTGACACGGCACCAGGAACACAAACCCTGTGTGGTGTGACCTCCAACCATTCTGAGAACCATCGTGTGACATATGTCCCCACATGTACACTGGCGAGCCTTTCCATGAGTACCACGTGGAGTATGTTCTGAACGCTACCACCAGGTCATGGTAGTGTGTGCAAACCGACGTACCCCCATCAATGGCCTTGATGACCGCTCCAGACAGGACGAGCAGGTTTGGGAGGCAGGATCTGCCCTTGACTAAGTCGTTGTGGGTATGTTCTGGTATTGGCTGTACACCACTGTCTGTATTCATGGGCACCTGTATGGACCTCCCCGCAGCTTTGCAAACAAGGCTTGTCAGGCTGATAGGGCGGGAATGTCTACAGTCCATAAGAGCACTACCCTGGCATAGTGGGGCCACAGCTGCCGTATGCCATCCAGCGGGGACCTAGCCCGTAGTAAGGCTAACATGACACAGCAGCCTTATGTGTGGGTCGAGGGCATCAATGAGGTTGGGTAGCACACAGCCAGGGATACCATCGGGGCCCATTGGTGCTGTGTTCACCGCCTAACAGATATCAGATCACTCCAGGGAATATGAGATGTTTCAGAGGCTAGACTCCGGTGGGATGGATATGTCCCTCTTGGGGTGTGGATGTATGCATGGAACATGTCCGCTGGTTTGTTGACAATGTCTGTGGGTGCAGTGACCGTTGTACCATTCTGGATCATTTCCGGCCATGACTGTGCGCCCCACCCCCAAAACCCATGGGTTTTTCCTTTTTAAACCCCCCCCCAAAAGGGGGTTTTAAGGGGAAAGGCCCTTTTGTTTTTCTTTATGTTTTTCCCCTTTTTTTTGCAGGGGGGGACCAACCTTCCCCACAAGGCCGGCCTTTTTGGTGAAATTG